>NW_015173692.1:583263-631236 GCF_001447785.1 Gekko japonicus | reverse complement strand
AAAATCGTTGTTTAATAAATACATGTGTAAGCCACCCTGAGCCTGTTCGCGGGGAGAGCGGGACAAAAATGCAAAAAATAAATAATAATAAATATTATATATTTATTATTTATTATTTATTTTATTGTTAGCCCTCTTTAGCATTTGACTAACCTTTTTTAGGTTCTGGATTCTAGGTTTTAGGTTCAGTGTCCCCCCCCCTTTTTTTGACCCAGTCTGTACCAGACCTAACACAATAACATCTCCACAACACTGAGATCATATTTATAAAAGAGCATTGTGCTTTCACAGTATATTAAAGACTGGCTCACACATAAGGTATCACTACTGAATTCCCTCCATGCAAATATCCTTGACCTGAGCTTACTCATATTCACATGAAAGTACAGAGAGACAGCAAGAGAGTGTGCACTATAAGGGATTGCTGCAGTTCTGATGGCCCCTTTTTATTCCTTCCACTCTAGAGAATGCACATAATTACATATAATTACGGGATCTGTGAACCAGCCATCAGAAACTTTCTTCACCGTATTCAGGCACAGGACTGTTTTGTCCATCACTGATTCACTTAGCACCTCGCTGCTGCCCCCTCATCACCTCTCCCTTTTTATAACAGCAAGGGGAAAGTACCCTAGCTGAACACCTGGAATACGGCAAAGGCAGTGTAACCTCTTCCTGTTTTGGGCATCTGGTTGTCAGACAGTTCATTGCACATGGAAGAGGTGACAGCCATGAGGTGGGTAGATAAGATTTATGTAGAATAAAATCTGTGCAGTACACTGACATGTTCTACAGCAGTGGTTCTCCGCAAAGTGCCCATGGATGCCAAAGGTATCTGCTGAAGTGTTTCCTAGTGTTATGTCTGGACATGTGCAATCTTCCACTCAAGCTTAACTGCCTGCAGATTGGCCCCTGGGGGGAGCCAGCCAATCTGGAGCCTGGAGGCCATTTGAACTCACCAATCACATGGGGGCTGGGAGTGGCTTAGGAGCATATAGTTAGGGCAGTTGCCCTAATTCCAGAGAGCCAGTTTGGTGTAGTGGTTAAGTGCGCGGATTCTAATCTGGGAGAACCGGGTTTGATTCCCCACTCCTCCACTTGCACCTGCTGATGTGACTTTGGGTCAGTCACAAGCTCTGGCACAGCTGTCCTTGAAAAAGAGCAGTTTGTGTCAGAGTTCTCTCAGCCCCACCCACCTCACAGGGTGTCTGTTGTGGGGAGGGGGAGGGAAAGGAGTTTGTAAGCCACTCTGAGACTCCAAGTGAAGGGCGGGGTATAAATCCAATCTCTCCTCTTCTTCTTCTTCTTCTAATTCCTCTTGAGATGCAATAAAGTGCTGCTTGTTGAAATCACTCTGCCTTCTCCTCTGCCATGTTAAACTCACTATTTAACACCTAGCATCCTCTAATGTCTCCCCCAAAGTATCACTTTCCCAAAGCAAAGAGCCAATCCTGCCTTTCCTCCTCCAAGGAATTACTTCAGAAGATCTCAAGAAGCATCACCTTTGTGTTTGCAGGAAGCACCTATTCAGAGCATAGGAGGCTTGCAACTTCCCAATGTTTTGTGATTGCTCCCAGCCTCTGTGGTGGCCTGTTGACCTGTTGAAAATCCAAAAGTACCATAGGCTCAACAAGGCTGGGTACCCTGCTCTGCAGCTATTCAAAATGAGTTCAAAATGAACTCAATACATTAAGAGCATCTTTTGAAAGAAGGTGTGACTCCAGCCTGAATTCATCATTAATACCATTTTTTCCCTCATGTCACATAAGAGGGATTTCTTCTCATAAGGGCAAACAGCTGACTTGAACCCTAGGTGCTAAAACGTTGGAATTAGATAGCTGTATGCTTGAACTCAGTCTGACAAACAACCTTTGAATAAATGCTTGGTCACTGAGGGGCTACAGGTTTCCTGTGCCTTTGCCAACTACATGACAGGCAGAAATTCAGCAGATGAAGCTTTCCTCCATCATTTGTGGTTGGAAGACTAATTCCACGTTCTTCACAGAAGTGAATGATGAGATTCCTAAACTTGGCTGAGAATTAGCTACATTCGCCACTCCAAATATTATTCCATTCAGAGCAACTTGCCTCTTGTTTTCTGACAGTAGCACAGATAATACTCTGCACAATAAACAAAATAAAAAAACCACACAACATCTGGCTGCCCAGTGCATTTGGCTGCAAGTTTCACTCAGTGCTTTTAGGAGCCTATTAGATGTTGACAGAATTCCTACTTGAAAAGAACAGTGAGTTATTTCTAGTCAGGTCCCATCCTTCTGGATCTATTTTATTTTGTTCGCTTGATGCCAAATCAATAAAAAGCTTTCTCTGCAGCAGACAAATATTCTATGTTCTTTTCCAGGCTGCTGCCATCTGAGCAAGGTGTGGGGTCCAGCACTGATGGCCTGTGTGACGCCACTCTCAAATATTATTGCAGCAGGGGGAAGGCCGCCTGGAAGTATTCTGACAATACAATCAAACAAGCACTCAGATTTCTCGTTTGCTTAGATTCATCCCAAATGCAACTGTCTTTTCCCCTCCAGCCTCAAGCTCCTGTTAGCATTCAGGACTCCCTACCACTTCAGGTGTTTTCTTATCAGTGGTATTCTTTCTTCATTTCCCCCAGTCCTTTTGTATCCGTTTGGAAAGCCAAAGAGGATAATAGGAGCAACAGATGAGTACTTTAAACCAGCAGCATCTCTTAAACTGACAGAGAGAACTAAAAATATCTATGTTTGGCTGTGTTGCACATGAGCGTCATAACAGTAACGATAGAGGATAATTTTTTTTCAAGAGTACACTGCTCAGTAGGAAGGGGCTGGAGCTAGTGGATGAGTAAGCACCGGTCTGTGGGGGACGCATAGCAACAGCACTTGCCTTGAGGCAGCAGAACTTAACATGCCACAGGACTGGCGGCAGCAGTTCAGCATACAAAGGCTCACAGCCCAAAGGATAAATGGCTGTATGGGGAGTTTCCTGTGGCCAAATGTCTTAAAACTAGAGTTAGCATAGGTCTCCTAGTACAGTTTCTAAAAGCAGACGGTATTATGCTTCTGAGCAGTGTGAGGTGGCTGAGCCCTGTTGCCTAGAGCAAAAGAAAGGCAGAAGACATTGGCTGGCTATTGTGCTATCACTGTGCTGGAGCAATCATTTGCAAGCAGACAGGCATGTCCACACAGGAGAGTCCGGTTGTGAAGGACTGCTAGAGTACAATGATAATACAGTACTCAATGATTTGTGTCCTCCATTCAGAGGGACGGTATTAGGACTATAGAGGTCTCCCTGTGCTTAACCTCACCAGCTAAACGATGGGACTGAAGAAACCCAGCTGTCCTATTCCTGCCACTTGGCCTGGGAGAACAGGTAGAACTCACCCATAAGAATGACAAAAGGGCACGATATTGGAGGCATGCAAAAACAAACAAACCACAATATAGATTTGGTTCTTGTGTCATAAAAATGAGTTAGGTTTTCACAACACAATTATTTGAAGAGTTACTCCAGTCAAAGTCTATGGATCAGTGATACTACTATTAAGATCTCCAAAGGCAGTTGCTATTAGAACATCAATCTGATAATCATTTCCATTGGTTCTAATGGGAAAATGTGAATGTAATTCTCCCTGTTTTGTTGTTGTTCAGTCGCACAGTCGAGTCCGACTCTTCGCGACCCCATGGGCCAGATCCCGCCAGGCCCTCCTGTCTTCCGCCGTCTTCTGAAGTTGGCTCAATTTCATGTTCGTTGCATCGATGACACTGTCCAACCATCTCATCATTTGCCATCCCCGTCTTCTTTGACCTTAAATCTTTCCCAGCATCAGGGCCTTCTCCAGTGAGTGCTCCCTTCTCATTCGTTGGCCAAAGTATTTGGGCTTCAGTTTCATTATCTGGCCTTCCAGGGAACAGTCAGGGGTGATTTCTTTTAGGATTGACTGATTTGATCCTCTTGCAGACCAAGGGACTCTCAAGAGTCTTCTCCAGCACCATAGTTCAAAAGAATCTATTCTTCGGATGTCGGCCTTCCTTATAGTCCAACTCTCGCAGCCATACAGTACTACTGGAAATACCATTGCTTTGACCATGCGGACTTTTGTTGGCAGGGTGATGTCTCTACTTTTTATCATGCTGTTTAGGTTCGCCATCGCTTTCCTCCCAAGGAGCAGGCGTCTTTTAATTTCATGGCTGCTGTCACAGTCTGCGGTGATCTGGGATCCCAGGAACGTGAAGTCTGTCACTACTTCCACGACTTCCCCTTCTATTTGCCAAGGAGTGATGGGGCCGGATGCCACGATCTTAGTTTTTAGGGATATTCAGAGCAGTCATGGAGAAGAGGGAACTGATGTAGGAGTGAACTTTTCCCTTCTTTCCAGAGATCTTTCCAGGGAGCAAAGGGGAGCAGCAGCAAACAATTCCCTTCCTCCTAGAAATGGAGCTTTCAGGCGGGCTAAACTCTGAGCCCTTCTGTTGTATACTGAGTTCATTGCAGGATGCAGCATAGTGATCAGCTCTGTTTATTGGCACACGTACACAACAACAACAAACTTTGCCCACGAGGTCCTGTATATATAGGTCCCCAAACCCTTTCCTAGTCCACCTCCCTCTTACTACTGGTGGGTTTGAATTTCCTCCAGGAATCCTATTGGTTGGCCTAGGATCCTGAGTCCTATTGTTCTCCTGGACCAAGCTTAGACTAAGTTAGTGACTCTCTGCAGACACAACACCCCTCCTCCTGTAGTTCAAACTGTGCCTACAGCACGAAGTCTCTTAAATAGGCCGGGGCCCTGTGCTCTCTAGTGGAGCGCCTGGGCAACAGAACCGGGTTCCTGGCACTTCTGGAGTTGAGCTCTCCCTTGGGCTCTGCTGTGGTGGGGGATTCCCCCCCCCAGCCTCAGGAGCTTTTGTGGACGGTGCTTCTCGGGTCTCTGGAAGTGGAGGCTGTGTGGGCTTGTCTGCTCGTCCCTCAGGAATGTCGGCATCTGGCTCCTCGGTGCGCAGATCGTTGGGGACCCAGACAGCGTTGTCTCCATGGATACAGGGAGCTGGTGCCTTTGCATCTGATCCACGTGTTTTTGGAGAACCTGGCTGTCCTTGGTGGAGATCTCATATGAGACCGGCCCCGTGGAATGAAGGACCCGGCTGGCCAGCCGAGGGGGTCCCTTTCTGAAGTTCCTCACATAGACTGGGTCCTCCGGAAAGAATCCCCGGGGGTCTCCCATTGTTCAGAGAGCCTCTGTGACTCGGGGGCTCTGTCTGGGTGTAATCTGTCCAATAGCACAGTTGGCCTCCAGCCTATCAGTAGCTCAGCCGGGCTGCTGCCGCTGACCGGGTTGGGAGTTGTGTGTTAAGCCAGAAGAAACCGGGCCAGGCGGAACTCCCAGTCACCTTCCATGATGCGGCTGAGTGCCTCTTTAGCGGTCCACACCATGAGCTCAGCTTCTCCATTAGTGGTCGGGTGGAAGGGTGCCAACCTCATGTGCTGGATGAGGTTTCCCCGGAGGAACAACTGTCACTCATCCAACGTGAAAGCTGTCCCGTTGTCTGAGACTATGATGTCCGGCAGCCCATGGGTCATGAAGATCCGGTGCAGTGCGTGAATGGCGGCCTTGGAAGATGTGGTGAAGACGGACGTTACCTCCAGCCATTTGGAGTAGGAGTCCACCATGACCATGAAGAGCAGTCTGTGAAAGGGCCCTGCAAAATCGATGTGGAGCCTGGACCACGGCCAGTGGGTGGACTCCTAACCCTGTGTGGGCATGCTTGGGGGGGGTTGGGCAGACTGCCTGGCATGCTTGACACCCCTTCACCCACACTTCAAACTCACGTCTATCCCTGGCCACCACACTTAACTCCTGGCCAGGGCCTTCATCCTGACAATCCCCGTGTGAGCCTCATGGAGTGACTTGAGTACCTGTTGGCACAGGGCACTGGGGATGATGACTCTAACCCCCCACAACAAGCACCCCTTGTAAGCCGAGAGTTCAGCCTTCCTGGCAGCGAAGGCTGTGAACTCGGGACCAGCCGTGGTTGGGGGCCATCCTTGCTGCACCCAGCCTAAGACCCAGGACAAGACAGGGTCCTTGGCCGAGTGGCTGGTTATGTCTGGAAGGTCTGGAATGTCATCAAGGAGCAGGACGTGGTGTGCAGGAGCCGGGTCAGGGTCAACAGTCGGCAAGGGCAGGCAGCTGAGGGCATCAGCATGTCCCATCGCTTTTCCGGGGCAGTGCAGGAGTCAATAGTTGTAGCCCACCAAGAAAATGGACCACCTAAGGACACGCTGGGACATCACCTGCAGCATTTGCTTGTCAGGTGCAAAGAGGCCAAGGAGGGGGTGATAATCCGTCATGATGGTGAAGGGCCTGCTGTATTAAGAAGTTGTGGCACTTTTTCACTCCCGCGACGATCGCCAGGCCCTCATGATCGATTTGGGCATAGTTCCTCTCTGCCGATGACGGGGTCTGAGAATAGTAGTCCACTGGGACTTCGCAGCCATCAGGAAATAGGTTCCCTAGCACTGCACCCACACCATAGGGAGAAGTGTCGCATGCAAGAATCACTGGCAAGGATTCATCGAAGTGGACCAACACCGAGTTCGAGATTAACAATGCCTTGATGTCCCTGAATGCAGCTGTCCAGTGCCCCATACCCAAGGGGCCTTTTTATCCAACAGCCAGTGCAAGGGATCTGCCACAGCTGCCTTGTGGGGGAGGAAGGCATGGTAGAAATTAAGGAGGCCTAGGAATGCCTGGAGTTCCGCTTTGGACTTGGGGGACGGGGCCTCTACGATGGCCTTGATCTTGTCCTGTGCAGGGTGGAGGCCATCCGCATCTACGGTGAACCCCAAGAAGTCTACCTGGTTGACTCCCACAAGGCACTTTTCCTGCTTCACCTTGAGCCTGGCCTTGTGGAAACTGCGGAGGATGGTGCGGAGCCGGGTCACGAACTCTTCCTCGGTAGCCACGGCGATCATCACATCATCAAAGAATGGGGTGACCCTGGGTATCCCTTTCAAGAGAGAGTCCATTAAGTGTTGGATGATTCCCGGGGCTACGCTCACCCCGAACTGGAGCCGCTTCACCCTGAACGCCCCCCGGTGCGTGACAATTGTTTGTGCCTTGGCCATGGCCTCGTCCGCCGGCAGTTGCTGGCATGCCTGTGTGAGGTCCAGCTTTCCAAAGACCTTGGCCCCTGCTGGTTCTAGGACCCCTTGCACAATCAGACAGTCCAGCTCGGTGTCAATTTTTGGTTTCAGAGCTAAGGGAACCCACCTGGCCTGCATGTGGATGGGCATTATGTTGGGATCGAGCTGCAGGGAAACCGGAGGGCCGGTGTGGTGCCCAAGTGATCCATCGAAAATGGATGGAAATTACTCGCAAACCTCATTAGTCCGACCGGTCACATTGCTTCATTTCCTCAATGGTTATGCCTAGGGGGGCGAACCATGCACGGCCCAACAGACTGACCAAGTTTCCCTCGACCACAATCAAGTTTAACTCCCCATCGAACTCTTGGTATCGGACCCAGAAACAACCCCCACCCCGCACTGGCACTCGGTTCCTTTGAAAGGCCACAAGGTTTAAGTTGGAGGGCCACAGGTGGGGGCCGCCATTGGGACAGTCTTTTGAGGGTCTCCACTGAGATGATGGAGGCCGCAGAGTTGGAGTCTAGCTCCATGGTGCAAGGGGACCCTTCTACCTGCACCCGGACTTGCATCTTAGAGGCCGTGCTCGGGCTGGGGAGAGTCAGTACCTGTTGTGGGGGTTCAGTCGACAAAAGGTAGAGCTCCTCGATGGTCGCGTTGGCCTCATAGTGTGTTGCGGTTTGTGGTCATTGCGGTGGCTTACTGGCCAGGTTTCAGGACCCTCTCGAGTGGCAGGCATGGGTGATGTGACCAGACCGCCCGCAACTCCGACACGTGGCGTCCCTGAACTGGCATGTCCGCCTCTCATGTGCTTCCCCGCAACTGGCACATTCCGCATGTGCTGTGGAGTTGGGGCCCCTTGTCAAATGCGAGGGACCCAATGGAGCCTTCTTTCACATGGCTCTTGTGGACTCCTTTGGCCTCAAAGTCCCCAGAATTGGCGGTGGTCTGGTGTGCAGTGGTTTCTCGGGGAGCTGGGGAGGACACTGGATGCGATCGCTCCCACGCGGTGGTTGTGGAGAGGGCAGACACTAGGGTGCATTTCTCTGCTTCAGTGATCTGTCTCCTTCTTCTCTTGTAGGCTGCACACAAACCTGTCCCGGAGGGCTGTCTCCAAATGGGTTCCAAACGCACATTCGGATGTGAGACGGCGTAGTTTGGCCAGATACTCAGTGGCTGACTCTCACTGTTGCTGGTTTCTGTAGTGGAAAGCCATGTGGCGTGACATCTCCGATGGGCTGGGGAGAAAGTGGTCTTGCAGAGCTTTGGTGATCTGCTTGAACATAGCTTCTTCCAGTGTGGTGGAGGAGAGGAGGTTCTGGGCCAGGCTGACGGTGGTTGGACTGCAGGAGCCTATGAGGAGCCCTTTCTTCCTCTCCTCTTATTTATTTATTTATTTATTTATGCTTTCGACTTGTATCCCGCTCGAACCCCCCAAGGGGTCTCTGTGAGGCTTACAGTTACTCTTTATCCCTATCTATGGCCACACATAGTCAGGGGTGGGGACTGCCCTACCGGCACCCAGTGGAGGGACTTGCTGTTCTTCTTTTCTCTTCAGTGACCTGGTAGAAAATCAAGATGGACTTGAGTCCGGTGACCCAGGCTCCCCACTGCTGTGGTCAGGCTAGATCAAATGGGGGCACTAGCCCCGATCCCAGAGCAACGGCCATCATGCTGCGCGGCGGTGGTGGCGGGGAGGCCTCAATCATCTTATCTTCCCATCCCTGTCTGCAGGTGGGTTGGCTGTCTATTCCCAAGGGGGGTGGGATATTTTGACTCATTCCAATCTGAAATGAACAAGCAGTTGATGCCATTTGGTAGGAGATGGAGACTGCAGTGTTCAGGTAAAAACTTCAAGGCTTTGTGGAGGGATTTGTAGGAATTGGTATAAATGTATCTTAGTGGGTTTTATTTGCCTGAATCTTTGCTTCCACCTTGTCACTTCTATTGAGCTTATCTTCTGTTCCCTAATTACTTAGCATTTTATTAACATATAGCTTTCACATTTTGGACATATAATAAAATCCCAAGGTGCCTTTGAAGATTCCCAGACAAGTTCTATTTCTACAAGCATCTCTTGCTCCTCTAATAGATTACATTGGCTACAACAATTCCTTGCTTTTATTTTTTGCCAAGTTTCCCTTAACGTTTTTCTTTTCCCCAAGATGTATTATTGCCATCTCTCTGGGCACAAGACTGATCTTGTCATGTTTTTTGCTGATCTTCTGAAGAAATGCTGCATAATTTAGGTTTGAAAAGAGCATCATGTTGTTTATATGGCCGTGACATTCAGTATGCAGTGATCAGATAATTATTTGTATTTTTCCTTTTGGGCTGTGAGATTATTTTCCAGGGATGAGTAATTTGCCTTTTTATACTGGTGCATTTGCAAGTCTTATTCTTTCGCTGTGCTTGAAAACTGATGATGTACTAAAAAAAAAAAAAGTCAAATAGAAAAATAACCAGAGGTTGATGTGACCTGCTCTTCAAATTAAATCAAGAAGTGATTTTTGTTGTGGATACAAATGCATTGCCAAGGGGTGAAGAAAAAATGCTCTGCAGTTGAGGAGACGTGGGTCACAAACAATCAGGCTTTCCTTGTGGAAAGCTTTATTCTTTGTGGAAATAATATAGTTATATGTTGACTGGGGACTGCTTCAAGCACAGCACAGCCCCACCAGTTTTGTTCAGGAATAATGGCTGCTTTTTAGAGTTTGGAAGAAGGTGCATGGTTGTGAATCCATTCTTTGTTCTTATAAAGCTGACCAGTGATTCCTACAAGGCATGTGGGGAACCCATCAAATAATGTTCAAGCTAGAACTCTAAACATGACAGCATTTTCACAGCACAGGAATACTATCCAGGAGCAAGACTAGATGACTGTAAAGTCTCAGGGTGGTTATTGACTCATAACCGAGCCTCACACAAGTTCAGAGAAACAAGGTTTGAGTCCAGTGGCACCTTTAAGACCAATAAAGCTATATTCAAATTGAGGAAAAAAAACTGTCAAGAAATATTGCAGAGCCAGAACACTTTTTTTTAAATAGACTCTTCTAAAAAGAAGAGAGTTTACTTTTTTTCCATATAAGAAAAGGGGAGGTATATAGTGGGATAAAGAAAAGGTTGGGTGGTGTTATTATTAGTATGTTAGTCTTTTACTGGTAATACACAAATTTTCTTTTGGCTTCTTCTGCGAGTTGTCAGTCGTCTTTCATCTTTGCCTGTAAAGAAAATAAAAATTATTAATGGATTAGTAGTGTCCCCTTGGTTTTTGTTAGTAAAGTCTTTTTATGCGTTCTCCGAACTTGTCTTCATGGTTTGGGCAGCCTCCCTTTCACGTCTCTCAGGTTGTATGACGGCCCCTTTCCTGCGCCTTTATCTCCCGGGGTTTTGCCTTCCCCCTCCGAGCCGCTGTCTCTGTCACTGTCCAATTCCTTGGCGAGTGCTGCTTCCTCCGAGCTGGCGTGCCTCTTCAAAAAGTCTTGAGCTTTGAAGATGGAGTCAATCTTCTCTCTTTTATCCTTGAACTTGAAAGTGAGCCCTTCTCAGGGGGTTCCGGTTCCGGGCGGCGACGAAGGCAGACGTGTAAAGCAGGAGCTGAACACTGAAAGCTATCCTAGTAGGCTAATTTTGGACAAAACAGCGTTCAAAAGTGATTCTCTGGAGGAGATTCACTGGCAAGAAGCTTGCTTTGTAATCCGGAGAGGTCTGGCATGCCTCTCGGGAGTAACGAAGGTGCTTTAGAGCAAAGCCTACATTGGACGCCTGACGCAAGCCGGGTGGAGAGACGCACCTACAGAGCCAGCAAGAACCAACAGAGTCAACTATCTGGATAAAGAGAACGGAGCCAATAACCGAAGCTAAGTACCTTTCTGAAATTTAGAACAAAAACTTCCATGTATAAGAGAGTTAAAATATTTGGCTTTAATTGCGGAGCTTAATGACTCAGAGGAAGTAGGAGAGGGGTAATATTGCTTTAAGACGGCCATTTGCATAACCCTGAATCTGAATGATTAAACGAAAAGAGTCTTACTAACCTTAGATAAGCTGTTGAAAGTACAAAGAAAAAGGAAAAAAGAGAGGGGGAAGCGTTCCCTTTGACTCATTGTGCTTTTCTTCTTTGTTATTCCCTCGCTCTGGTCTACAGGGAGCTGCGAGACCAGCGGCGAGGCCGGCGGACGGATCGGGAGTGAGTCGAGCCGGAGGATCGGAGCCGGGCCAGTTCGGGCGCAGTCCGGAGGAGCGGAAGAGGTGGTGCAGTCGAGGATCGGCAGTGGCGAGTGACAGAGGGAGCCAAGGAGAGTCGAGGAGCACTTTGGAGGGGCGGATCCTTGGAGCAGGCGGATCGGCGGCGGCGTGCGACGGAGAGAGCCGAGGCGTGCGACGGGAAGAGCCGAGGAGAGCAGATTGGCCTGAGCACACGCTGGTGCACTGGGGCGGAGCTAGGATTCGACGTAGTGACGGCAGACGGTGCTGGAAGTAACGTGGCTGCAAAAGCTAAAGACCCGAAGAGCCGAATACCCGAGCTACCGAACAAGGAAATAAGGGAAGGAGGCAGAAATCTCTTAAAGGGACAGGATAAAAGAAATAGTGACACTATTTAAAGAGACTCAAAGAGCTATATAAAGAGGTTAATTGTTTGGAAGATTATAAAGCTACCTACACCATTGCGATTTGGGGGGTATAACTAGAGCCATTAAATTAGGGAGGTCATCTCAAGAAAGATTAGAGGCTGAAATACAGTAACTGAAAAACTGACAGTAACTGACAGAAAGTGAGAAGAGTGTGTATAAGTTGGAATTTAGGCCCTTAACAGAATAATAATAGTCAGAAACATTTGTTTCAAGAATATAGAGGCAATATATATACATATAACAAACATATACAACAAATAAATATAGTCTATAAGCAAGAACTTCTCGAATGGCCACTGGAAGTAGTGGCGCCTCGGGGTTAAGACGAACTTCCATTAAATCACCTGGGCAAAGTAGCATACAGACCCAACTAAAGATGATGACTACTACGCAATTAACCACCAAAGACATTAAAGCCACAATGCAAGAATGCTTAGCAAGTTTTGCAGAGATGACACTCCCATCACTAATAAAGAAAGAAATAGACCCAATAAGACAGGATATGACATCAATGCAAAATCAGATTCAAAACTTAACAGTGCAACTTACTAGAGAAACAGAAGAAATTAAAAATCAAATAAAGGATAATAAGCAGGAAATACTTAAAATAACTCATGCAAATAGTAAAATGGAAGAAAAAATGAAGGATATGGAATCAGAGGTCCAAGAGGCCCTTACAAGAACTGAAGACATAGAAGGGGCCTTGATGGGTCTGGAAATGGACAAAGCAAATCTGTTAATCAGATGTCAAAACGTGCCCGAGAGTATAGGGGAAACTCTAAAAGAGGAAATGATAAAATCTATTGCAGAGCAACTGAAAGTCGGAACAGAAGAAGAAATAGAACAAGAATTAGATCAAGTCTATAGGAAGAACAGCTCCTATGCTAGAAAACACAAAGTCCCAAGGGAGGTTTATTTAAAATTTATAAAGAAAAACATGAGAGATAAAATATTAAGAGAAACAAACGTGACGAGAGTTAAAATACAAGAGACAGAGATAAAATTCCTGAAAGAAGTACCTTGGAGAATACGGGAAAAAAGACAACCCTACTCAATACTAACAAACTTATTAAGAAAAAATGACATTCAATATAGGTGGTTGGTTCCAGAAGGGGTCCTATTTTCGTTTGAAGGGCGACGGCAGAAGATTGATTCGATCTTCAAAGTTGAGGATTTTCTGGACAGGCATGGAGAAAAACTAGGATGGCAGAGAGAAGAACAAACTGAGACAGAAGAAGAAGATGAGGAGGAAAGAGAAGATGAGAGAGGGGAAAAGGAAATGGAAAAAACTGAGAATGATAAAAGAGAAAAAAGACAGAGATCTAAAAGAAGATACTTTACCCCATCACACATATTAACCAGATATCAGCAAAGAGCAAGAGAACAAGGGAAGAAATCTAATAAAAAGTAGGCTCAAACACTAAAACACTAAAAAAGGGGAATGGAAAAGCAAAAGGCACTTAAAATATCATCGATAAATGTGAACGGTCTTAACAGCCAAACTAAAAGAAGGAAAATCTTTCATCAACTTAATAAAACTAGATCAGATATAATAGGGCTACAAGAGACTCATATAAAAGAACAAGACCAAAAATATTTGGAAAATAAGAAGCTAGGTAAAGCTTTCGTAGCTTCAGATGTGGAAAAAAAAAGAGGAGTAGTAATTTACGCTAAGGAGTATTTAGATCCTGAGCTGATCCATGCATCAAAAGATGGAAGAATTGTAGTAATAAAAATTACAAGACGACTGAAAAAACTTCTGATAATAAATATATATGCTCCTAACCAAAAACAGGAACAATTTTATAAAAATCTAAGAAACCTTCTAAACACATTCAATGAACCAGAAATCTGTATAATTGGTGACTTCAATGCAGTATTAGATGGGAATAAAGATAGGAAAACGCAATCAAGAAGCAAAAAATCAGGAAATAATCTACCAAACGAATTCCTAGAAATAGCGGAGGAATATTGTTTAATAGATGCATGGAGAGTAAGAAACATAGAAAAAAGAGAATATACTTTCTATTCGGCGAGACACAACTCATGGCCGCGAATAGACATGATCTGGATGTCTACAAGATTAGTGCCAGAAATAATAGATGTGGAAATACTCCCCAATTCATTTGCGGATCATAGTCCCATAATGTTAATATTGAAAGAAACTCAACGGAAAACAAGATGGAGACTGAATAAAAACTTGATAAATGATAAACAGTTCGATAAAAAAATGAAAGATGAAATTACAAACTTCTTTACACAAAATATTCAAGCAGAAACTCCTATAAAAATTGTATGGGACGCTTTCAAAGCTTACCTGAGAGGCTGTTTTATTAATCAAGATGCATGGAAAAAGAAGCAAAAAAGAAAAGAATACGAACAACTATTAATACAAATCAAAAAAGAGGAAGATACGTTAAAAAGATCGGTTGCAGGATTAAAAAAAGCAGAAACAAATCTCAGAGCATTGCATCATCAGATGAATCTAATACTATCCCAGGAAATTGCTAAAAACTTGGAATTTGCCAAACAACACTTTTTCGAAAATGCTAACAAACCAACTAGATGGTTGGCATACAGACTAAAGAAACAAGAAGAAAGAACGATTATAAAACCCTTAGAGATGAACAAGGAGTGGAAAGGCACAAAATCGACGATTTAAAGAACATAATAGAAGACTTTTATAGGAAGCTTTATAGGCAAGAAAAACAAGGAAAGGATTTGGTAAAGAAGTATTTGGACTTTACAAATAAGAAAGTATTTAATGATGAACAGATAAGAACATTAAATGAACCCATATCAGAAGATGAAATTATAATAGCAATAAGAAAAATGAAAAAGAATAAAGCCCCCAGGACCAGATGGAATTCCAATAGAGATCTATCAAAAATATGAAGAACAGATTAAACCAATACTAAAAGATCTATTACAAAACATAGCCGTTACAGGAGAAATCGCAGAATCTTGGAATCAAGCTATAATATCCCTTATACATAAGCCAAATTCGGATAACCGAGATATAAAGAATTACAGACCAATTTCCCTATTAAATGCAGACTATAAAATATTCGCCTCAATATTGGCTATGAGAATGAAGACAATATTAAATCAAATAATACATCAAGATCAGGCAGGCTTTTTACCAAGAAGATATCTGAGGAATAACATTAGAATGGTTCTAAACATATTAGAATATTATGAAGATCACCCAAAAATAGGGAGTTGGCTCTAATATTTTTAGACGCTGAAAAAGTGTTCGATAATGTGAACTGGGAATTCATGCTTCAGAAATTGGAAAAATGGAATTGTGGTCAGGGTTTCTTAACAATGATTAGGGCAATCTACAATAAACAGTCAGCCAAAATCCAAATTAATAATGACATGACACAAGACATAGAAATTCAAAAAGGTACCAGACAGGGCTGCCCCTTATCACCACTGCTATTTATTTTTACCTTAGAATCACTAACTGAACAGGTGAGAGAAAATGTAGCAATAAAAGGGCTACGAATAAAAGGTGAAGAATATAAATTACAAGCATATGCCGATGATTTGGTCTTCATACTAGATATGCCAATAGAATCCATCACTACTTTAGTACAGGTTATAGAAGAATATGGACAAGCAGCTGGATTAAAAATCAACTTTAATAAGACCAACATATTGACAAAGAACTGCTCAAATTCACAGAAAGCAACAATTCATGAGCTATCTAAGATGGAAATAGTTAAAAAGGTTAAATATTTAGGCATAACGATATCTAGCCGAAACATTACGCTAGTGAAAGATAACTACACTAAGCTACTTGAAGAAACTAAGAAAGATTTGGAAAGGTGGAAAGATCTAAAAATTTCTATGATGGGCAGAATTGCGGCTGTGAAGATGAACATTCTACCTAAATTCATATTCCTAGCACAAAACTTACCTGTTTTAAGAAAAACATCTTATTTTATAGACTTGGAAAAAGTATGTAACAAATTTATATGGAACAACAAAAAATCAAGAATAAATAGCAAATACATGCAAGATAAAAAGGAGAGAGGTGGTTTTGGAGTGCCAAATTGGATGCGATATTATAAAGCTGCAGCACTTGTGTGGATTAAGGATTGGGTAACCTTAGAAGATGTCAGACTACTTAAACTTGAAGGACATAATTTAGTATTTGGATGGCACAAATATATATGGTATGAAGAAGGAAGAACACCAAAAAACTTCACAAATCATACGATAAGGGGGGCCTTATTAGGAATTTGGAAAGAAGTCAAAGCAAAATATTATTTAAAAACTCCCAAATGGGTGGTACCGATGGAAGCCTTAACAATGATGATATTTCAGGACAAAAGCAGGAATTTAACGTACGAAGATTTATTAGATGACAAGGACAATTTAAAAACCTTAGACCAATTAGATAAGCAAAAGGTGAAACTCACCTGGTGGGATGTTACCCAAGGCAGCCTCCCTTTCACGTCTCTCAGGTTGTATGACGGACCCTTTCCTGCTCCTTTATCTTCCGGGGTTTTGACTTCCCCCTCCGAGCCGCTGTCTCTGTCACTGTCCAATTCCTTGGCGAGTGCTGCTTCCTCCGAGCTGGCGTGCCTCTTCAAAAAGTCTTGAGCTTTGAAGATGGAGTCAATCTTCTCTCTTTTATCCTTGAACTTGAAAGTGAGCCCTTCTGGAATCAACCAGCGATAGTTAGTTTGATGGTTCTGCAGGAATAGGGTCAGTCCTTTGTATGCTTTCCTTTTCATTCGAATTTCAAACGGAACATCCTTCAAAATCCTGATTGTTTGCTCTCCAATCTTTATGGGCAATGATGAAGATGCTTTTAGTATTTGATCCCGAACTTTCTGCTTTGTAAACTTGACCACCACTTCTGCCGGCAGGTTATTCAACCTTGTAAAATTGGAATAGGCTCTGTAAACCAGATCCATTTCCTCGCTTATTTTACAGAGCCAGAACACTTGAAGATGATCATACCAGTCAGAAAGGAATTGAGAAGATGAGTTCACAGTGAATACTCCTCCACACAAAAAAATTGTTTTTATGGAGAAGGGCTCCAGCCCAGCCCTCCCTTGATATGCTGGTTTCCTATGTGTAGTGTAGGATCCCCCCCCCCCGGAAACATTCCATCAAGAAAACCCACAACTACTGTTCAAAGTATTACCACACAAAGTTATGCACTTCAGTGAGAACTTGGTCAATGGCGGTGAAATTTATTAATTTTCATTTATAGCTCACCTTTCTCACTGAGACTTAACACGTATAAAAATAATTCAGGAGACAGCAAAGACTTCTAGGTAGGACTCAGATGATATTAGTGCTGTGTCTAGTAGAGATAAGGATGGGGCTCAACAGGCTATTAGCATAACTAGTTTATTCTCTCAAAACACAAACACCACTAAAGAAGAACTCCAGTCTCTTCAGCCACTCCACCCAAACTACAGTGGCTGAAGAGGTCCGAACAACCCCAACTAACAGGTATTATACCCTCCTGACGTATTTAACAGAGCTAGGAAACAATAGAACAAAAACTGCTTGAGGGATGACATACCATAATGAAGAAAGAGGGTTACAAAGTCAGATGACATTGTAGTAGCTAGGAAGGTGATACGCACAATAAACATTTCAATTAACTACAATACTCCAGCACAGATTATACTACCACTTATAGTCACAGAGGCAATCTCTTGAGCTGTTCCATTATATTATGGTTCCAGTCCCTTTAAAAATATACCCCCTGGAACATTTCTGTTTTGCAAATTCCGCAAAATTATAAAAGTGTTGGTGCCTTCCTGACCACCTTCAACTAGGGTTGCCAACCTCCAGGTGGCACCTGGAGATCTTCTGGGATTACAACTGATCACCAGGTGACAGAGATCAGTCCACCTGGATAAAATGGCCACTTTGGAAGGTAAACTCTATGGCCTTATTCCCAACTGAAGTCCCTTTCCTCCCCAACCCCCCTCCCTCAGACTCCACCCCCAATATCTCCATGTATTTCCCAACCCAGAGCTCCAACAGACTAAGAATGTCCTTGAACAGGCAGTTGCTGGTCTTACCCATTTGCAGACTTGCAGCTTCAGAAGGCTTTGCTCAGATGAGTGAAGGTGTTGTGATGGGGCATACAGGACAGGAGGAGAACCTACTCTCCAAAAACCTGAACTCAGTTCAGAGCAATTGATAGGATGCTTCATAGGAATGACCATTGATTTGTTAACTGATAACAAGATGAAACAAAGCCCTGTTAATTAAAAACCAATGTAACAAAAACAAATATTAACAATTATATTAGTTAGCTAATATTATAGTATCTGGGGTAGAGACCTCATGCTTATAGAAAGTGTTATGTATTGTGTTATTGCAATAGCCTGAATTGTAGAATGAGCCTGAGCTTCAGTCACAAGCTCCATAGACTTTCAGTATCTGAACTCAACAGCCTGATTGGCTGCTGTTGTGCAATGAACCAATCAGGGAAGACTATGACTTTCGACGGGAACAAGCCCTATTGGTCCTAAGCACTCACTTATGATTAGACCTTACTGTTCTTGGGGTGTGGTTTAGCCAGTTCCACACTGTATATAAGTTGAGGTTTGTTCTGTTTGTTCTGTGTTGTTGTGTTCTGTTCTAATAAACTAAAATCACTGGTTAAGAAAAGAGCTGCCTTATCTTGAGATACAACAGAAAGTTTCATGGATAGGGTTGCCAGGTCCAGCAGATGAGCAGGGGGGGGATGGGGGTGCACATACCAGGAGGAGGGAAGGGAGAAGCCGGAAATAAACACAACATATTTATGTCACTCAGAAGTGATGTATGCACGCTGAGGGCAATACTCTGGTTTGTGGGCAAAAACTCTATGGTAGATTTAGCTTCTAACCATAGAGTTTTGCCCCAAAACCAGAGCGTTACCCCTCAATGTCACGTTTATTTCTGACTTCTTGCCTGATTGGGGGGGGGATTCCCCTCCAGTGGTCAGCTGGCCAGTGGAAGGGAGGAGCACCAGAAACCGGGGGATCTCCACCCGCATCAGGGGGTGTGGCAACCCTATGAGGATTACCATTAATACCATGTAAACTAAAGGGAAAGAGGCAGCAAACTTCTGAGTACCAGTGCTAGGAAGCAACTTCAGGGGAAGCCTGTGGCTTCTGTGCCCTGTTTGTTGGCGCTTCATGGCAGCTGCTTGGCCTCTGTGTTTAACAGGGCGCTAGACTAGATGGACTACTGATTTGACCCAACAGTTTGATATTTATATTTTATATTTTTCTGTGCCAAAAAGAGGAAACAGTGAACATGACAGGAACAGTTCCTGTCAGTAGAGTATAAAACAGATCTTACGATTTTTCCTAATCACCACCACCCTCTTTAGAAGCCCTGCTTTGGGTGCCTCTGCTATCTGAGGCTAGTTGGCTGGCCACCCCAGAAAGGGCCTTCTCAGTCATGGCATCAAAACTTTGGAACTCCCTCTCTGGGGAGATTCATCTGTCTCCCTCTATTGTTGTCTTCTGGCAGTGTGAGAAAACTTCATTTTGTTTAGTGTTGTGTCACTAACTCTTATTTAACCTATTCTTCCTATTTATGTGTTTATCTGCCTTATTTGTGTATATGTATATATGTGTGTAGGAGCTGCGATGGCTCAAGTGGTTAAGACGCTGAACTGCAGGCTGTGGAAGGTCGGTAGTTCAGCAGTTCGAGACCCCAGTGTGCCGCATGACGGAGTGAGCTCCCGTCTCTAGTTCCAGCTCCTGCCAACCTAGCAGTTCGAAAGCAAGAAATTGCAAGTAGATAAATAGGTACCGCTTCGGTGGAAAGGTAACAGCGTTCCGTGGACCTTGGTGTTTAGTCATGCCAGCCACATGACCACGGAAATGTCTTCGGACAGCGCTGGCTCTTCAGCTTTGAAGTGGAGATGAGCACCGCAACCCTAGAGTCGGATTCGACTGGCTTTCGAGCAAGGGAACCTTTACCTTTTTTATATGTGTGTGTGTGTGTGTATACTTACACACACAGTAAAGTGTGAACCTGCAGTACTCGCAGAGGATTCCCCCCTTACACACTGCTGCCAGTTCCCTCCAGAGGGTGCTGACCGCTGAGCAGCAGCTGGCATGTTCCACCACCATGACCAGGCCTGGAGCAGCAGCTGGCATCCTCTGTGGCAGGGTCAGAGCAACAGCTGGCATCCTCCACCTCTGCTGCTGGGCCCATCACAGGTGGGCTGGATGAGCTGCTGGTGTGCCCCTCTGCTGCTGCCAGGCACAGAGCAGAAGCTGGTGACTCCCACCACAGCAGCTGGGTTTGAGGAGCTAATAGTGTTTAGACAGGTGGAGCCCTGTGATACACGTAAGGGAAAATCCTATCTCTGGGAGTTGCTCAAGTGGGAGGCAAGAATCACGAGGGATCCCGTCTATCTCCCCCCATCATAACTCCAGGCCCCACCACCCACCTGCACCAACAGCAACAGTTTGTAGGAGCTGCTCCAAGTCCAGAGCCACTCCTGGAGTCACCTCCAGCTCCACTGTTAAGTGCATTGTCTGCACGTGCACAGACAATGCTTTTTTAAAAAATTTGGGGGGGATTTAAATGTTCAGCGTACTTTTAAAATTTGTTGGATTTTTTGCAAACTTGGGGATTACCCCTAGCTTGCAGGAAAATATGTTTAGCCTCCACATGGCCCCGATCCACAGATCTAGCTATTTACAGGTGGGGGGCATGGGTGGCTATTAGAATATAAGATATATATGTTTTAATACTGAAATGTTTTGATGTTCACTGCCTTGAGGTCCCTGATTTGGGTGGGAAGGTGGCATGGAAATATTTTAAATAGACTTCCGGTTTGTGGATCAGCGATGGCGGTCATTCTCCCCGGACCTTGGGGGAGCGACTCGCACACCAGTGGTATGGAGGGGTGCTACCTCAAGTAGCACTCACACAAAGCCTTTGTGATAGGCTCCAGGCCATAGGGCTTTTGAGGGGCAGCCTCTTCGATGGCTAAATGCTGGAGAATTGAGGCTTCCCTCCGCCCTGACGGTCCTGCTGCTGTGTGGCCCTCAGGCACCAGCTGATTCGACTGGGACAAGCGCTGGAGATCGAGCGGAATATTGATTACTGTGAGTGAGGTTAGAGAAATGACCGACAATGAATGTGAGTTCAAAATAAATGGAATATTTTAAAAGCGAACTACCCCCCCCCCCGGTGGGAAAAGGGGAGCACAAAGAGGGATGCCTCTTATGCGAATGAACAGATAAGCGTAACAAAGGGGGCAGGGGGGGAAACAAGCAGCGATTTTGTTTTGAGAGATTTACATGAGTGCTGACATCAAGGTGATGATTTTTTGAGTCCGTGAGAAGCGGTTTGGAATTGTAAACAATTGTATAAAATGGCGGCCTCGCAAAGAACGTTTAAAGCAAAACTGGTGGGTAGTCAGAGCCCAAAACTGGAAAAGGGAGCAGCCGTCATGAAAATGTTAGCAGATATGCTCAAGCTGGTGATGGAGCAACTCGATGGTATTAACCAGCAACTGACTTCCCTGAATCAAAACTTCGCATCCCAGCAGCTCCAGCTGGCAGAAACGGTGAAGAAGGTGGAGCATACGACTGAGAGAATTAAAGAGATAGACACCACAAACAAGAAAATAAAGAAAAGAATGGGGGAAGTTGAAGCAAAACAAAACTTCCAAGAAAACCGTTTGTTACAGCTTCAAATGGAAAAAGCCAACATGATTCTCAGATTCCAGGGAGTTCCTGAATCGGTGAAGGAGGATCTGAGGAAGTTGCTCAGCGAGATCATTGCTCCAGCAATAGGCTCAACAGCGGATGAAGTAGTAAAAGAGATGGAGACTGCTTATAGGGCATACTGCAATTATATTAAAAAAAAATAGCCTGCCTGGAGAAATTGTGGTCAGATTCTCAAGAAGACAGACCAGAGATGCTATTTTAAAAGCGACTTCAGCAACTTCACTGAAAATGGGGAATATAAACATTAAAACTTTAAAAGACATTCCATTTGAAATTCGCCAAAGAGGAAAAGCTATAAGGACTTAATTTCCAATGGAATTTCATACTGGTGGGTGATCCCAGAGGGTGTCATCTTTAAAATCAACGACAAAAGAGATAAATCAAGTGACTCCGCTACCTCTGGAACGAATGAGGACTCTGCTGTAGAAATGGGTGCAGGTGCAACGAAAGTTACATATGATTTCAGAGACAGAAAACTGAAGTAAAGGCAGAAGGACTCTGAAAATTGCCTTTTGAAGCAAATAACAAGAAGATGCTCAGAAAGTTCTCTCACAACAACTAACATACTAACATTGAAGCCAAGACAAACAAGAACTCTACAAGTATATTGTTGTACTAACACTTTTATTAATAACACTTAGATTAACACGGATATGATCTCCTCCTCTTGGGTTTTTAGTGTAGTGTGGTTATCTATCCTTTATCCTTAGATGTAATCCCCTTCCCTTATATTTTCTTTGTAGTTTTGTAGTCTTATTAAAAAATAATAAAAAATATCCCTCCGGGGATTTTAAAAAAAGAAAGAAATATTTTAAATAAATAAACACAAACAACATTGCCTCTGTATGACATACAAAGTTCCATTGATACAGATAATTCTTCTCCACACCTTCACCTCTAGGTTGGAAACTTGTGACGAGGGCAGAAAGCACTTCTTGAGTGCTGAGGTTTAGCCCAGGACCTCCAGTTGCTGACTCATAGATGGAGTGTACATATCTATTCGCACAAATACAGAATACAAATTTTAGAACTCATCTTTAAAAAAACATAGAACGGTTGTTTATGTTGTTATAATCATGAACTCTAAAGGGAGGTTTTATACAATAAAAATTGTGATTCATTTTATATTGCAGATATAACCAGGTTTTGGGTTTGTCATCCAGACCTTATGATATACATGCATTCCGTGAACGTGATCACACAAGTATTGAGGCTATATTGGATGTATTCTTCTGAGAAGAAGGGGACTGCACTGTATCCAGGAACCCTCGACCTTTGGGATTCTGATACAGCATGGAGAGCACAGCAACAAAATGGCTGCCACAGCTTACTTTCAGTCACACAGTAAAGATGCTTATGTTGTGGTGGCAGCTGTAGCCAAATCAGTGTTTTTAAAAATCTGCACAGCCCATCAGAAGCCTTGTTGGGCAAAAGACCTTTCTTGCCCACCCATGTTCTAAAAACACTTGGTGGGCACCAGGAAAGGTGTCAGCAGGCACCATGGCACCCACAGGGACCGCACTGGGGACCCCCCTGGGGTAGATACAAGAAATCCCCAACTCCTGAGTCTGAAGTGGCCGTGCTTATACTTGCATTTTAAAAGGGAGTTCTGATTCTCAAAAGCTTATGCCTCTAATAAACTGGTTAGTCTTTAAGGTGTCAAGAGACACTTTCTTATCCTGCTTATACTAGCTTTCCATACTGACTGCCCCAAGTAATTTAAGTGCTTCATGGGAAGCCATAAGACATAGACGTTTTTGTCAATGTTTATATCTTTGCACTAGTTCATGTATGTGCCTGCCTCTCTTTCCACACACAAAAGGCTCTAAAGGCTGTAAAAGTCCTTGCATCCTGACCTGTTTGACAACAGTTCTTCCTCCTTTTGAAAGAAATTGGAAAGCAGTCTGTGTGATAGAAAGATCTCTCAAACAAACAACAACCAATTAAAAATGTGCAGCTGCTTTTTCCTTAACAGTTTCTGTAGTTTTCTAATAAAAATGTAAATTTTGGCTCATCAGGAAAACAAAATTGTCAGATTAAATCCATGTGTATTTATTGTGCATTAGTGAAGATTACTCCACAATTCAATGACATCCTCACGCTCAGTCTTCATAGAGGGCAAGAACATGACAATGTAATTTTTCTTTATAATAAAAAGTCAGCTTCATCTTCCTTAAAACTATAATCAAGAGAAATTGGACAAATTAAATTCTGAATATTTTTAAGGGGATAGAGTTTGAAGCTGGTTTTTAAATGGATTCCACATCCAACCAACAAGTGATGCAGAAGTATTGTGCATTCAGGGGATGTTGTTTTGTTAAACTTTTGTGTCTTTTTTGTCTCAGTCTACAAGTCCCTGTTATTTTAAAATATAAGGGGACAAATGAGATTTATTGATTAAACATTAGATTATGTTTCTGAAACACAGGTTCTGCTCAGTTAGAGAACAGATGAGATGGAAAAGGGCAGCCATTAATATGGACGTAGGAGGGCAAGTACACTGCAGAGTGCCCTCTGAGGCTGAATTGATGCTTCTGGATATTAGTGTGAGGAGATGATGCTAATATAATTGTTGTGTACTGGCAAGCAGTGCGATGCTCATTTCCATCTCATCTTTAAGGCTTGCACCAGTTAGTAGGGAAAAAAAAGGTGAAAGCAATGAATATTTGCAACATTAGAATCTGACTTCAGCCCGACACGCTTAAAAAGGTAAAGTAGCTCCAAAGAATTTCCCCAACTTTCATGTCAGACTTGTCTCAATATTCTGACATTCCAAAGACTTTTATGCTGTGGTAGTGCTGTATAATTGCATGTCATTTGATCTGCCTGCCTCACTGGGGTACTCGACGATACTAGATCAATGTGGGAAGAAGCCACAAAAGTGCAACTAGGCTACTCCAGTAACATATAAACCTTTTTGTGCCTGTGTGCACCTCCGGGATTCTGGCACAGTATGGTGGGTGCAGCGGCCACAAAATGGCTGCCACAGTTTACTTTCAATCATACAATGAAGAGTCTTATGTTGTGGTAGCAGCTGCTGCCAAAGCAATGCTTTAAAAAATCTTCACAGTTAATGAAATCTCCAGTGGCCAATAGCACCACCCGGCCTCACCCACTTTCTGTAAACACTTGGTGACCGGCAAGCATCAGGAAAGATGTTGGTGGGTGCTATATATTCAGTATATCAGAAGTGCTGTTTGTTCGTAGACCAGAGGGGGCGATATACTACTCTGTCTGTAAACATTATGTTCAAAATGGCTGAATAAAGCAGTTTTTGTTATGTTACCAAGGGTGTGTGGTACAAACGTTTTTGTGAGGGAACAAATACATAACGCTCATTGGGAGGGACAGTCTCCTATAAAGTCCTGCCTGATAAAATTGAGTTGCTGAGGTGCAGAGGTGTTGAACTATGCTTTCATACATCAAAGGAGAAAAGCAGTGCAGCTATTTAAAGGATGAAAGCAAATAGCCCCACCCAATAAGGGGCATTTGAGAAACAAACTTGAAACCCTAAGGCCTTGAACAGCTTGAGATTCATTTGATGTTAACCATCTCAGTAAAACCTGGCACTCCTCAGCATTCACAGGTGTAAATTAACTTAGTGCAACTACAGAAGTGGCCATTTACTGCTGTTTCTTGATTGCATTTGAATTTTACATAATATCTCAACCCATACTTCCTGCAGATCATGCTTCTCTGACCCTGCAGGTTGTTTCTTCTAAGTCTAGTTGCCCTTCATGAACAAAAAGGTTAATCTAAAACACTTGCACCGATCTATAGCAGCATAAAGGAATCTAATTAAAATATTCTGAAAGCTGGACAAAATAATCCTTACAATAAACAGAAATGAATTAATCTGTTTATATAGCTGGCCTGAGTTTCATTTGAAAGACTCCATGGAAAATGTTGGCAGATAACTGAGCATGAGAAAACTGATGCTCTCACTCTTCTGTTTCAGAGATGGGAATGTGTACAGCTCACCTAAAATATCATTTACACATGTATTTCATATCAGAAGTACTATGTGAATGTAAAATGCAAAGGCACTGGGTTGGATCCTGGCAAAAGAGCCTCTTGTGTCAGCAGAAGCCTCTGGAGGAAGAGCACTGTAGTTAGGAGAACAGTTTGGTGTAGTGATTAAGAGTGGCATACTCTAATCTAGAAAACTGGGTTTGATTCCCCAGTTCTCCACATGCAGCCAGCTGGGTGGTCTTGGGTCAGTCACAGTTCTCTCAGAGCTGTTCTCTCAAGAGCAGTTCTCTCAGATTGTAAGCTGTTCTGAGACTCCAAGTGAAGGACAGGGTATAAATCCTCCTCCTCGTCAGTGGATCCAAACCAACACAACTATTCTCTGTATAAGACATGATCTCCGTCCTGCAAGAGAAAGTTTCTGAACCTCAAGGGCTTCTATTTTCAGAGCGTATATGTTTGTATCAGATATGTTGGAGGCTTTGCAAAATAATTCAATTCTCTGACAGTGTGTTATTTGAGAGAGAAATTACATTTTTACAGAGTGTTCTGTCACTCTGATCCACCCACAGCAATACAATAAAGCACTGAGCAAATTACCAAGGGGAAGAGTGAAACAAAAGTGATTTGGATAGAGAAGAATCAGGCTTATGCTTCACAAAAGTAGAACTTAGCCAAGACAGATCCTGGGCATGTTACAAAAGTGAGCAGACAGAAAGCAAGAGAGACAGAGACCATCCTTACAGTTAAGGCTTCCCCTGCACAGGCACTATTCTGGTATTGTACCTTCAAATATACTGTTTTAAACTTCAACAAGAGAGGAGCAAGGTTCTGCCAAGTCCACAGACCCTACCACTTTTAAACAAGTTGTAAAACCGGGAAGGGGGGAGTAAATTAGGGCTTCCTAAATGGTGTCTCTGGTTTCCTTTTCTGTATTCTCCTCTCTGTTTATCACTCCAGCTGTTTCCTCCCCTCTGCTTTTAACCTTTCTTCTACCCTTTGCCTTGAACAATCTGCTTCTTTTTTTATTCTTCAAGCTTCCTTCTTGTCCTTCCTCAGTTTTCTTTTGAGGCAAACACTTATCTGGCCTGTGCATTTCTCTGCTCAGGAGGACAGTGTTGTTGAGTTCTGAGTAGAGATGGGCACAAACTGGGAAAACCCAGTTCAGGTTCGGGTTCGCTCTGCCCAACTGAACCCATTCAGGAAGTTTGGGATGTGGTGGAGCATCCCCCTGGGGTTATAGAGACTCCAAAATCACAGGGCATCTCCAGCGTACTCTCCTTTACCTGCCCACCAAGTTTGGTGAATATTGGGGGGGGGGGGGGCCCAAATGATGGCCTTTCAACCTACAGATGCCCTTCAGGGAGATGTCATGTATGGGTTCTGGAGTGTATAGAACGGACCCTATGCGAGCTAGAAGCACCAAACTCATGGCAGACCTCCCCAGGATGCCCCCCCCTACAAGCCCTATGAGTTACATGCAGATTGGACTTCGGGGTCCAAGTTACAGACCTCCAAACAAGAGGCCCCCAGGAAAGTGTTTTTTGGGGAAATGTCAGGTGTGGATTCTGGAGTGTATACAAAAGACCCTGTGCAAGCTAGAGGCATCAAACTCGTGGTGGACCTCCCTGGGTTGCCCCCCTACATGCCCTACAAGTTATGTATGAATTACACTTGGGGAGTTAGAGTTACAAGGTGCCCCCAGGAAAGAGCTTTTCGGGGAGATGTCAGGCATGGGTTCTGGAGTATATAGAATGGACCTTTTGCAAGCAAGAGGCATCAATTCATGGCAGACCTCCCCAGGATGCCCCCCCCCCTGCTCTGAATGGGAGAGTCCAAGTTACAAGCCACCAAAGAAGGTGCCCCCAGGAAAGTGCTTTCTGGGAAAATGTTGTTGTGTGGGTTCTGGGCCATAGAACGAACAGGACAGACCTTATGTCACCTAGTAAAAGGGAGGCATCAAACTCCCCCCAAAAGCATGCAGAAGAGAACTGTTGCTGGCACTGTTGTAAATGGACGTATCCCTGGTTCCTCTCTCCAATGACCAGATGAACACAGAGACAACCCCCTTCACTGCACTGTAGTTCAGGGCAGTGCAGGGCCAGGCCAACCCTTCTGCCCTGCCTGGGCCCAGCAGCTACTCACAGGGCAGGTGGCTGACTCTCCAGGCCCACAATTCCTCTACAGGTGAGGCAACTACAGCACCCTGCCCAGGCCTAGGATCCACCCACATGGTAGGAGGCTTACTCCCCTGGGCCACCCTCCCTTCACAAATGGGCATGACTGCAGGGCAGGGCCAACCCTCCTGCCCTGCCCAGGGCCCAGAAGTCACCCACACAGTTGTGGGTGGCTGTGTCTCCCCAGGCCCACTCTCCCTTTGCAGATGGACAGCATGACTGCAGGGCAGGGCCAACCTGAGCCAGTCACCTAAGATGATCTAAGAAGACCAAAGAGCTGACTGTGAAGAGAGAGAATTGTGTAACAACTACTGCTGTGAAGTTATTAGAATTACTGATACTAGCACTTTATTATATTATATTTATGGCTTAGATAGTTTTAGAATTGTCTAATTGTTGTTGTTAATCTATTTTATGTGTATTGTAAAATTTTAGGTTGTTTTATGTAAGCCACCCTGAGCCAGCCTCAGCTGGGAGGGCAGGGCAGAAATTTAATAAATCAAATCAATCAAATCAAATCAACCCTCCCACCCTGCCTGGGGCCCAAGAGCCACCCACATGGTTGTGGGTGGCTATATCTCCCCAGGCCCACCCTCCTATCATGGTAGGGCTGCCAAGTCCCCCCGGGGGGTAGATAATCCCCCGCTTTGGAGGCCCGATTTCCGCCGCCGTGGAATTGGGCCCCGGGGGAACCCCACCCCGGCGTGCACATCAACCGGATGTGACGTGATGACGCTGGGCACACTGGGGGCGGGGCCACAGCCATCTGAGGGGAAAACTCTATGTTTTCCCCTCAAATGGCTGTGGCCCCGCCCCCAGCGTGCCCGGCGTCATCACGTCACATCTGGCTGACGTGCATGCGGCGTGCACTCGCGCTCAGGACACCGTCTGGGAGCCCCCCGCCGCGAGGAGAAACGGACTTGGCAACCTGATATCATGGTCAGAGTCATTCCTGGACCGGGCCAACCCTCCTGCCCTTCCCGGGGGCCTAGGAGCAACCCTCCTACCCAGGCCCACACTCTATATGCTGAGAAGGCTTGCGCAGAGATGAGTACCCTCCTTCCTGCCATATGCTTGTTTACAAGTGGCTGCCTGCAGCCATCTTTGACAAAACAGGTCACAATAGTAAGTGGTGGCTCCAGCTTGAATCCGCTGCCAACAAACCCTACACCAGAGGATAAATGGACACAAATCTGACATCAGGAATCACAAGATTAAAAAAAACACTTGGAACAAAAACCTCCCCAGGACTCAACAGGGATATTGTTTTTTGTTTTTTAAAATCTCATTACATATGCTAACTCATTCAGTCCTAAACAATAGTCATTCTCAACAAGAATGACTATAAATCCTCTGTATTTTACTGTATTTTAGTGTATTTCTTTTTCAGAATAGTATATTAGAACATTGAATGTATGCAAAAGATATTAGGATGTCTGCTGACATAAGAGCATTTTTGGGAGAGGGACTTAGTGTCAAGTGCCCACCATGCCTGACAAGGGAGAATGAAGATTCCCAGTCACTTCCCACCATTAGAAAAGACACCTTTAGACGTTTTTCTGCTAGTCTGACATATTTATTGCTTTACAAATGTTGACCCTATAACCGTAAGTTGTTATTTAGTGTCACTTTGCATATCTTGATCATTATCATATTGCATGTTAATTTGCTGTTCATTCTCTGGCTATAAGTTTGAACCTTGCCTGCCGTTCTAACGTATTTGATAAAGTGTATGTGCACACGTAAGCTCATACCTTGACTAAACCTTTGTTGGTCTTAAAGGTGCTATTGGACTCTAAATTTGTTGTACTGCTTCAGACCAACATAGCTGACCAACTGGATCTATAAATATGCTATGTGACACGAGAAGAATTCAATCCCAATTTTTACGCCCTTTACAGCAAACAAACAAACCCCAAATCACAACACAGAGGAACCGAGGGCAAAGTAAACCCTCTTGGCCCCAGACTGAGTAAGCTAGCTAAGCAATCCCCCCCCCCACACACACCCAGCAGCAAAGCTCTTTATCTCATTGTGAGTACACCCTCTCCGTACAAAAGCACAACACCAACAAATGGAACACGCGCTCATCCTACACTTATATAGATCTCACTCCCATTGCAACAAATGGAAACTGTTATTGGCAGGCCACAGTGCCTGTCAAGCTTTGGAGGGTCTGTATTGGTGTTTCCAAGGCTGGAAAATGAGTCCCCCCACCATTGTCTAGTGTTTTCGCAGCAGAGTTTCTGGGTGGCTTTCATTTTCCAAGTTGCCCCAAGCTGCGCCCAAAAGGTTGGAGATTTCTTTGGAGATCACGTGCGTGCTGAATGTTGCCTCCCGAGCCCCAATCTGGCCAGAATTTGGCATGAATTTTGACTTGTCTTGTGGTTTGTGTCCATCCCTACTGGTGAGCTTTATGGAAGAGTGGTGATTTGAATCCTGGTCTCTCATGGCCTAATATAACAACTACTGACCCCGTCTCAATTATGCTGCATGTATAGTCCCAGCCTGATTCAGTGGGTTTACAAAAATAAAATCTTGCTAATCAACTGATGGTGAATTTATGAGAAAGTGCCAAATACAATACACCTAGCTCATCTTTTAAAGTTGTTTAGAAGTTGCCTTTTTAGGGCAAAACCCCACAGATCGCACATGCAGCAATGATATTAGGAGTGTGTTTTCCCTCAGGGAAGGGGAAAATTGCTCTTGTCCATAATACATTTTTCTGTTTAAATTCCTATGGGATCTTGAGTTGTAAATTTAACAATTCCTGTCCATCATCCCCATCTTATAAAATCTTAATGAAGAAGCAAGTCAGACTCAATTGTCCGGGTGTTTTTTAAAATTAATTTCTTCAGGCATTAAAATTTGCATATGTTGTTCAAACTGCAGAATGAGTTATGCTGGAAATTTCTATTCAATTTTTAATCAGTCATTTTCAATCTGTTTCTGTTTCATCAGGTCTGAGCAGTATGAGTGCCAGGCATTTCCCCTAGTAAATTCTTGTATTTGAGCCTCAACAATTATACTTTGAACTTGCCTAACTTACGAGTATGGTATTTAAACTTTATTTTGATTGTTCAAATAGAGGTATTTGATTTTTTTTTAAAAAAAAAGCAGGAATCATGGGGGAATGAAATCTTTTGTAAGCAAAGGAAAACATGAATACAGAGCATCCAGCTTAAATGCTGCTGAGTGGAAAACCACAGCAGCAGAAACTTGTATATTCATGGCTGCAGGGCTCAAGTTTCCTTTTGCTGGACCTGATATGAACTCATCACAGGGGCCCCCTTGCTGAGAAACATACAGTCTTAAATTATGAAAGAAAAATTGTATTTCATTTCTGAAATGTCATAAGTAAAACTGTCCCATATAAACTGGCCTGCAGTAAAAGGTACTCATTTTCCCTCCCCTGCTTGGACTTTCCACTGCCACTGCCACAAACAATGAACTTGCATCTATCTATGTGAGAAGTATCAGATGAATACATGAAGCTACCACAAGAGAGTCAGATCATTTGTCTATTAAAGTTAGTACTGTCAAGGGTCTTACTTTCATACCACCCACTGCCTAATACTCTTAACAAGAAATGCCAGGGACCCTCTACATGCAAAGCAGATGTCCTATCACTGACCTACAGCCCCTGTCCATAGGGCCCCTCTCCTGCCCAATTAACTACCTGTCTAGTCACAGCTGACTTATGGCGACCCCATCAACATGATTTCAAGGAAAGTGAGAAACAGAGGTGGTTTCGCATTGCCTTTGTCTGCAGATCGTTCCTTGGTGGTCTCCCTTCCAAGTACTAACCCTGCTTAGCTTCTGAGATCTGGGGAGAACCGGCTGTACCATGCTTCTGTTCCCCCCACCCTCATTAACTACTGCACATAAATTCTTTATAATACAAGGTCAGTTCTTGTACAATATTTTTCATTTTGGATATATGCTTGATCATCATGAAGTGTTTCATAAACAGTGAAAAGTCAAGTGGTGAGAAACAATTCAGTATAAAGCTTCTCTCAGGCATTTGTTCAAGCCATTTTCCTGGTCACAGCTCACTGAAACTAGGTCATCTCTGAGGGACAGTTTCTGACTTATGTTTCCCCAAGGTGATTATTTTAACCAGTGGAAGAACTGCTGCAGCCTACTTCTTAATGTTAATTGGTAAAATCAGCTCTCTGAACACAGTTTTGAGAAGGCCTGCTATCTAATCCCCGTGTTGCCTCTGCTTTGAAGGTTTCTGTTTTAACAATGAAAAGATGCCAGAGATGTGCTGCAAGTCTGAGTGCTAATTGCCATACTTCTGGAAAAGATGTTGATCTGCCTACAAGGATTTAAGATTCATAAAACGGCTGTAGAAAATGATCCAGGTAGGGTTGCCAGCTCTGGGTTGGGAAATACCTGGAGATTTTGGCGTCTAAGGAAGGCGGTGTTTTGGGGGGGAGGGACTTCAGTGGGCATAAGGCCATAGAGCCCACCTTCCAAAGCGGCCATTTTCTCCAGGAGAACTGATCTCTGTTCCCCGGAGATCAGCGGTAACAGCAGGAGATCTCCAGCCACCACCCGGAGGCTGGCAGTCGTAGATCTAGGGTTGTCTGTAGGTGTCATAGTTTTCCTTGGATTAGGGTTGCCAGGTCCCCCTTGGCCACTGTCAGGGACTGTCAGGGGATGGGGGGGGGATAGGGTTGTCAGGTCCAGGTTGGGAAACTCCTGGAGATTTGGGAGTGGGGCCTGGGGAGGGCAGGGACCTCAGTGTGGCACAATGCCCTGCAATCCACCCTCCAAAGCTGCCATTTTCTCCAGGGAAACTGATCCCTGTAGTCTGGAGATGAGCTGTAATTCCGGGGATCCCCAGATCCCATCTGGAGGTTGGCATTCCTACCTGGGATTCACATAAACTCTTTTAATGGATTAAAGGTAAAGGTAAAGGTTCCCTTGCTCGAAAGCCAGTCGAATCCGACTCTAGGATTGCGGTGCTCATCTCCGTTTCAAAGCCGAAGAGCCAGCGCTGTCTGAAGACATTTCCGTGGTCATGTGGCCGGCATGACTAAACACCAAGGCACATGGAACGCTGTTACCTTCCCACCGAAGCGGTCCCTATTTATCTACTTGCAATTTCTTGCTTTCGAACCGCTAGGTTGGCAGGAGCTGGAACTAGAGACGGGAGCTCACCCCGTCTTGCGGCACCCAGGTCTTGAACTGCTGAACTACTGACCTTCCACAGCCTGCAGTTCAGCGTCTTAACCACTTGAGCCACCGCAGCTCTCAATTCCTCACCTTTACTTTGGAAAGAATGGTGACCTATTCTTTGGCTATTCTGTATTTAATTTGCAAAGTGTGCTGTGATTCATTTGTGAATGAAAGAACACTGCCAAAGTGACACCACTCTGTTAATTTGTAGAACTCTCTGTCAACCTATTTTTGGGAAACAATGGACTGCATGCCTAAACGGTAATGTTAATTTATAGACACACACACAGACACACCCAGTCTCAGGGGGATGATCTTTGCAACTTTTGAAAAAGAGTTACAGTACAGAGCCAGCCTGCAACATAAGGGAGTAAGAGGGTTTAAAAAAAAAAAACACTCTACTACCAACTTTTTGATAAGAACATAAGAATTGCCTTGCTAGATTGAATCAAAGGTAGTTATATCCAGCATTTCATTTCCATCAGCAGCTAATCAGACGTCTTGGGATACTCACAAGCAGAGCACATTGTGAAAGCCATCTGGTGGTGTTCTGTTGTCAATATTTGGTTGATGGAGTTATTGCTAGAACAATAACTGAACTCATGGCTCTGAGTATAACATCCAGTCCTTCGAACCAAAGGAGTTGCTCTTTATTTGCCAGTAGCAACTTTCATAGTCTTCATAGTATGAGGGAATGGTTACACTCACACTCTTGACCTAAATACCTTCAAAGCCCTGAGCGGCCTGGGACCTGCATATCTAAGGGACTGCCTTTCCCCATATACCCCCTGGAAAGCCTTGTGCTCCGCTAATCAACGTCTTCTGGTGGTCCCTGGCCCAAAGGCATTTTCTGTCCTGTCCACCTACCTGGTGGAACACGCTCCCACTTGAGATCAGGGGCTATTACAGTTCTGCAGGGCCTGTAAAATGGAGCTGCTCACGAGGCTTTCAGTTGAGGCAGGGGACACCCAATTATTTGGCCTCCCTGCATAGAAGTTGCCCTGACTATTTGCCCTGTGTGGAGTCCTGGTACTATATGAACCTGGTACGGCTCCAGTACTACCAGTCTGTCTTATAGGGGGATCTGAACTGCTATATTTAATGTGCTATCCTTTAATTGTCTAAGGGTTTTAGCTGTTTTAAGGATTAATCGTATTATTGGTTGTAATTGTTTATGCACCTCATTGTTAATTGTTTAATTGTGTATGCACTTTGTGTTACCCACCCTGAGCCCATTTTGGGAAGGGCGGGGTATAAATTTAATAAATAAATAAAGTAAGAGGCACTGCCCGAGGAGAAGCTGCTAAGCAAAATACTTATAATCTGATTCTGTCCCTTTGTTCTCAGGACCTAGGAATTTAGCCAGGTTACCATCAAGTTAGCTAGGTTTAACAATATTTAGGGTTTTTTCCCTCTGAAGATAATACCTTCTGAAAGCTTGCGTTCAACAGTTTAAACAAGTTAAATGGCATGAGGGTCCACTAAAAAGATTTTGCCACTCACTATAGAACAAAGTTTGAGTCTAGTGACACCTTTAAGACCAACAGCGTTTTATTCTGGGTACAAGCTTTCATGTGCACACAATGCTTCTTTAGATTGAAGAATTTACATTGCGCACACTGATGTGTCTCAGACGTTAAAGTGAACTTGTGCTCCTTCCTTTAGCCCACTATTTGCTACCTTGGGAACTTGTAGCACCAAGTGACTCAATGGCTCGTTTTTGTGCTGCTTTCTGTAAAATTGTCTTTGTCAGCTTATCCTGTGCTGTGGACGATTTTGCCATTAATCAAAACCAATGATCTGTTGAAATGAAAGATCGTCCCGCTAGCCTGCTCAACAGAAGATATTCAGTAGCAAAGATGCCCTCAATCATCCCAAGGCAATCTGGAATGACTAACAGCATCTCTCCTCCTGCTGCCGTTTATCTTCAATCATGGTATCCGTGAACTGATAACAGGTGTGATGCTGATTGGGATACCAGCAAAGTAAAGTTGCCTTGCCTGTGATAGTTATTTTAAGTTAGATTCTAGGAACTGCTTGGCACCCAAGTCCACTACATTAGTACTTCTCACATTCACTTTTGCATCTAATGGTAAAAAGTGGTTCTTTCCTGGGTTGCAGAGATGCTCCAGTCTTCTGAATCCCAATAATCCACCTTTTATATGTTTTCTCATCGAAGATTGGTTTGCTCATAGACGAGGTCACTACAGAATCTAATGTCCCAGGACTGGACCAACCAACACCATGAATATCAGAACATCAGCCTGTTTGGAATTGCACAAATAGAAAGCTGTCTGAATAAGCTAAACTGCCCGTTTTCCTGAAGCAAGGCAATTCTACATCACTTCTTTCCTTCTAACTGCTGAAAAAAATACCCTCACAACCTATAAGTAGGTGCTTCAACCCCATTCTAAATATCCTCATTTTGTTGCCCGTCAATAGTTCAGCAGTTTGAGACCCAAGTGCCACATGATGGAGTGAGTTCCCATCTCTGGTCCCAGCTCCTGCCAACCTAGCAGTTTGAAATCAAGAAAATGCAAGAAGATAAATAGGTACCACTTTGGTGAGAAGGTAACAGCGTTCGTTCCGTGCACCTCAGCGTCTAGTCATGCCAGCCACATGACCACGGAAACGTCTTTGGACAGCGCTGGCTCTTCGGCTTGGAAACGAAGATGAGCACTGCATCCCTAGAGTTGGATTCGACTGGCTTTTGAGCAAGGGAAACCTTTACCTTTACCATCCTAAAGTAAATTGGGTGTCCTCTAGCAGGCAGAGTCCCCTTGTCATCTCTTCAAACCTCACTCTCTGCCTCTTTCTCTCACATTTTATCGAAGCTTGTATACCATCAAAGGTAAAAATTACTATTTGAAACCAGCAATCAGATTACTGATGCAGAGAGGTCTTGCTAATCAAGTAATTGAGTCCTTCTTTCCGCCTGTAAGTGGTTGGCTTGCTGTTGCTTTCTAATGTGGAGCTAATTACCCACCCTTTAATCATAAACTTGCTTTCTTGCAATGTGTTGACACATGTATTTGATCCAGCTATGCATCAACTATGCACTTAAAAAACAACCAAGAATATATATAGAGAACCTATACCAAAATTCTGTAATATTAATGTTTTATTGTCTGCTTCTATATTTGAAATATGTAATACATTTGGTAATTTTACTTGTTGTACATAACAACTTATAATATATGACAAACCTGACAAATCTATATTTCCCCCCTACCCTTTCTTCCTTTCTGTATCCCACCAGTTTGGTGTAGCGGTTAAGTGCGTGGACTCTAATCTGGGAGAACCGGGTTTGATTCCCCACTCCTCCACTTGCACCTGGCTGGATGACCTTGGGCAAGCCATAGTTCTGACAAGAGCTGTTCTTGAAAAAGAGCAGTTTCTGTCAAGAGCTCTCTCAGCCCCACCTACCTCACAGGGTGTCTGTTGTGGGGAGGGGAAGGGGAAGGAGTTTGTAAGCCGCTCTGAGACACCTTTGGGTAGTGAAGGGCGGGGTATAAATCCAATCTCTTCTTCTTCCTTAAAGAAAATAATTTTTAAAATTTTAAAACAAGAATAATTTTAGGTAACATTTACTGCATTTCTTCCAAATACCTAAGAGTAAGTCATGCCAGAGGTAGTTTTGTTGTTAACTCCAAGATGCTTATAGAAACCAGTTAAAATAAGAGATTTCACTAAGGACCAGGGTACAGATAGAGAAAGGTTCACTGGGTGTGAGAAAGTACAAATGAATGACAAGCACAATAAAGCTACATCGGTTCAGATAAACATGCTGATATACAAAATACTTTACTTTTAAGACCCTCCAGGTTTTATTTATTCCTTTAGGGTTAGCAGATCATTTCATGCTAAATGAAATGGACAAGAGCAAAGAAGGTTAAAGATGACAGGGAGTGATTTATAGATGGACCACCAACCTAGCATTATTCTTCATGACCTTTGGGGTGAAATATAGCCTTAGAATGTATAATCTGGGAAAAGACAACTGACTGGAATACTTGAATCAGTTTAGATTTTGGGGGGTCATGTGACAATAACATGAAATGGCACAGGCAAGGAATTTAGCTTTCATTTTAAGATAAGTAAAAGAAGGAGTTTCATTTATAAGAGACAATAAATGAAAATATTTCTTATTCATCCTCAAACAGTGGTTGTGAGAATAAAAAGGAGGAGAGGACAACAAAGTGAGCCACTTTGAGTCACCACTGGAGAAGAAGGAAAGGTATAAATGCTAGAAAATAAAACAAATTAATGAAGAAAAATTATTTTGAGGATGCTACAGGTAAAATTAACCAAGTGCTAGAGAGGAAATAAAGTTAAAATATAATAAAATATAAAGCTAGCAGGGGAAAACGGAGAAAGAAACCAAACTGAATATGTGCTAATGAATAATTCTGGAGAAAAAAAGGACTAATTTAATGTCTATAATCCTCTTTCTTGGCTAGTGAAATGCAAAATACTGTTATCTTAGACAATGTGGTATTGCACATTAAATGTTAGGATTAATATTTATAATTTCTAGAGCACTTGAGTTAATTGCCCTTCCCCCCATTTTACTTGATATCAGTTCTAAAGGGCCACTATTGTATCATTTTTTGATAATGTGTTGCACAACAACCCCACAATCAACAATGGCTTAGTCAGGATTAGGAAAAAAGTCCTAAGTATATGATCAAATAGTGCTATAATACCAGTAGGGTTATCTGGACATGGGCACTTAATTTTTTTTGACTGTAGCTATACCAAGAAAATAATTACAATCAATGGAGAGGTGTTAACTTCACTGAGGGATAGATCATCAGTGCAGACACATAATTGCTATGACCAAGACTGAAATAGTTTAGAAACACACGTGAATTTTTAATGTTGGCATTTATAGTATAATAAAGCCTGGTCTTGGGTTCTTGGCAAGTCAGTTTTGTTAAACCAGAGTGTGTTGGGGGCGGGGGAAGTGTCAGGAAGGATTTCCGAAAGAAGTTTGAATATGACTTGAGATATGGGGGGAAAGCACAATTGTTTGACTGGGGGTACAAAAATGTGCCCTGTGACATGGTTCAGCTGAAGGGGCCGAGCTCCTGCATGGTAGGGGACAACCTGGGACCTCACATGCTGGATGTGGAGACCAGGAATCAGAGGATAAGCCCATAGGCTGGACATACTCTGGGACCCATAATGTGGGAAGAGGGTGGCTAGTGGTATCCACAGCTCTGAGCAGGGAAGGTGTGCCATTGGGATTGTACCCAAACAGCTGAGGGGAGGGCAGGATGAGGCTCCAGGGGCAGATCCAGTTATTGGCACAAGCATTAAATGAGGTGGTGCACAGATGCTGAGGGAGTGACTGGGGGAGAGGAAGAAGGACCTGCTGGAGTAAGCTAGGAGAAAGTGGCATTGAACTTTTCAGCATCATTGGGATGGCAATTTCATAATTATGGAAGCAATATAGAAGAATTTATTGCCCAGTGGTGCATCTGGTGCTTTCTTCACCTGAAGTGGAAAGGATGGATGTTAGGGTTGCCAGCTCTGGGTTGGGAAGTACCTGGAGATTTTGGGAATGGAGCCTGAGGAGGATGGGGATTGGGGAGGGGAGGGACTTCAATGGGGTATAATGCCATACGGTCCACTTTCCAAAGCAGCCATTTTCTCCAGGTGAACCCATCTCTGTCACCTGGAGATCAGTTGTAATCCCAGGAGATCTCCACCCACCACCTGGAGTGTGGTGGCCCTAATGGATATGCATCCACCCCACTGCTTGCTAAGAGCACTCATGCTCCAAATGTCCCAGCAGGGATCACATGTCCCCACCATGACAACAGCAGTAAGCAGTGTGCAAGTAGGCAGGAAGAGTGTTCACAGCCCACCCATTCCTGTTCTGCTGCTGCTGCCGCCGCCCTCCCCTTCACCATAACACAGGTGATCATGGTTTGGAACAGCCCACCCATTCCTGTTCTGCTGCTGCCGCCCTCCCCTTCACCACAACACAGGTGATCATGGTTTGGGTGGCCTAATTGAATTTAATTCTTTTGTTTTCTTTTTGTTCCTGAGTCAGATCATGTAAAAGCCTGAAATTATTTGCACCACGGTATCTGGAGGGCTGTTTCCTCCCATATGAATCTGCCTCATTGGTGAAATTGTCATCTAAAACCCTTGCACAGGTGCCTACATTTTCATAAATTATGTGGAGACTAGGAGTCTGTTGTGGGAAGGAATACAATGAGCTCTAGGAAGAGGCTCCAGGTGAGAGTCCCAACTGTGGCTGTTGAGGCGGCAGAGGGAAGGGGAAAATAGAGGGAGGTGAGCCATGTTTCTTTCCTTCTGCTTACCTATAAGGCAGGGCTGTCTCCAGTCATTCTTCAGTCCCAAGTGGGTAGTATAGGAGGAGAGCTGCATTGTAACAGGTATGGTTCCCTCCACTCCTGACTTATGTTGATTTGGGCTATGCAGTGGCAGATAAGGTCAAAAAGCATGTCTTCTATGCCCTCTATGTTTCCTAAGTTCCAAAGATCTGGAAAGCAGTTCCATAGCCAGTTACAGGGTTGCCAATTCTGGGTTGGGAAATATCTGTAGATTTGAGGGGTAGAGCCCAGGGAGGTTGGGTTTGGGGGAGGGAGAGACCTCAGCAGGATATAATGTCATAGAGTCTATCCTTCAAAGGAACCATTTTCTCCAGATGTCATACTAGGAAACCTTTAGGCCTGATATGGAGGTTGGCCACCCTAGGTTGGAAAAGACAATTGGTGTACATTGGGGTCACTCCCCCCATATAACCAGCAGTGTGATCTGCTCATGCTTTTGCTCTGTTCAATAGATGAACTCATCTGTTGTAAAGCTGCAGATGCTAACTGAATGAACCTAATGGAGCATTCTAATGAAGATGAAGACTTCACTGAATCTTCAGTTTCAGGAGAGGAGCTTGGGAATGGGTTTGCTAGGCAGCGGCTGATGTTCAGCAAAAGTTTGACATTTGGGCCAAAAGCAAAGTTCACAAAATATGGGAAGAGGCTTTTGTGATGGCTTTTGCTCAGAACTAATGCCTCCCCCTCCCCCTCGCTCCTTGCTTGAGTGATTGACTCTTATTCATCTCTCTGTGTCCCAGTCATCTTTCCTCTGTTGACTGTCCACCAAGGATGAATAGGAAATTGGGAACGTTTTTCAAAAGCCAATCAATAATTATTATTTCAACCATTTAACAATGTACTTCAGGAGTATCAGGAAAGACAGAAAAATAGCTTTGATTTGTCACATACAGAATTATTATCACAAGGTTTTGTAACTATAAGCCAGATCATCCTGGTTCACTAACAAGGCTATAATCCTTTCTCACTTCTGTCTTTGAACGTAGAATTCTTCAGAATCACATTTTCTTTTTTTATTTACTGGCAAGGAAACTTTCACCTCACAACTCTCGCAAATGCTTTTCTCAATAAAGATTGTTCCTCCCCAGCCAACAGTACATTCATCCTCATTTATTTATTCACAGAATAAATTTCATAAATTCAAGTTAAAAGTCTCTTCAGAGACAGAATAACAAGCTCTAATCAGGGCCCAAGCATAAGTTCTCTCAGCATGCCAGCACTCCATCCCATGACACAGTTTATGAGTTAACAAAAATTTCTTTCATATAGAAATGGCCACTTATCCCATGCTGGCCCCGGATAGTGTAACTTTCTCCCTCCACATGCTTCAACCCTGGTTCTAATAGAGTTTTTCTCAAACGTGGCTCTGCAAGGGTACTCCAGGGGCTCTACAAGTCCTTTGCAAGGACAAATGAAGAACATTTTTGATGCTGATGGGTGCCGGCCCAGAACCCCTCTCTGTGGGGTCTAGGGGACAGAATCAGCTTCCTTCCCTTTTGAAGTGCAGGAGTTCAAGAAGTCACATACAGTTTCCAATGCATGCTTGCCCTATCAGACACACATTTGGAACTTGAGGAACACTGAGGTATTTGAGGCAGGAGATTTGGAATGAAGTTGTGGATAGGGAGTGTGGTAAATGCTCTCTTCTGCCTCCCCCAGCCCACTTGACCTGTCCTAAACTGAATTTTCTGTTTTAAAAATGGACATAAGGCTACTATCATATTCATTTTTGTATGCCCCTCCACATTCCCACAGATTCCTCTCATTCAACAAATGTTGGTGAATAGTAAACAGCCCCATTGCCAGAAAAATTTGGAGGGGGCACATGGGGGGCAGACCAGAAGCGACAGGGAAACTTTCCTTCCCCATCCCCCCAACAGTGACAGAAAGGCTGGGGAAGAAAAGGGAAGCTGCCCTGCTGCTTCCGGTCAGTTTCACTCCCCACAGATCAGCTGTTAGGTTTAATAGCTGATCTGCAGGGAGTGAAAATGACCAGAAGCCGCAGAGCGGCTTCCCTGGTAGAATTGGCAAGGCCACAAAGGGGCGGGGGGGAAGGGGCATGGTGCATCACGGGGCAGGGTTCATCCGTGGTGGGACTCCGCCCCCAAATGCCTCACCGTGGCTACCAGCCTGGTTAGACCATGTTAGCCCAATTGTTTGTAAGCACTGCATTTGGTGCCAAAGGATCTGTGTCTTGGAGAACTAGAGGAATCATGAGAAATCATGAGCTGGACACAGGATTCCCTGATGGGCTGTTTTATTGTGCCAGTTTCTCCAAACATCATCAAAATAAATAAATTAGATTGGTTCCACCTGTTCAGAGTCGTCTAATCAAGCTGCTTTTCTCTACTGAGTTCTAATTCCATTCTGTATTCTGAGTTTACCCAAGCTGTTGAAAGCATCTCATCTTAAAGACAAAGCCCAATTAAATACTTAAACAAATATGCAACTGGTATAGCCAGAAAGTACATCATTTAAAAATGGTATAAGAGAGAAATCCAGCCATGTACAAGGTTTCTTAAATGAGGGTGACGACTCCAGAGTATCCAACTTAATCTGTCTCTGTTGTAGTCCTAGGTGATCCAGAGGAAGGAACACCAAACTTTAATAAGCTACTGTTGAGATGCTAGAATAGGAGGTCATAAGAAGTCTTTACTGGTGAGATAACTATAATGAGATCTAATCTTCAAAAGATATATGAATACCAATAATTCTGTCAAATGCTGGACCACTATATTAATTTTTCCACAGGTTTCAAGACTGTCATAGTGATGTACTCTTTTCAGATGTACTCTTTTCCAGCTCTAGTCAAGAGAGATATCATATCTCTACATTAAATTGCCTCACTCCATGCATACATTTTGTTTGTCATTCTTCCCTTCCATATAGAGTGTGTTGTAAAAAATTTTTCCCAAACTACAAGGCTTATTAATTATTTACCAAAATCTTTCTTAATACAGCAAGACTTGTGTCCATATTGCATCAAAAGATACATATTTATTCCAAAAATGCATAACTTTGCATATTTAGAACCTCCCAGTTTTGCAGAAAAACAGCTCCTATAGTCCTTCACCCACCATTCAGATGAAGTGGTGAAGCTGCAGGTGGGGGGGGGAGAAGTGGCCACTCCTGTTGAGGTGGCAGAGTTCAGGTGAGCAGCCGGGCAAGCTGCCAAAGCAGTGGCTGGGATGGGGAACTTGGTGAGGTGCTGCTCTGGACATGGCAACAAGGTGACAGTGACAGTGGCAGACTGTGGACCCCTGCCCAGCTGACCTCCATGTGAAGGAAGACAAGTGGCAGCAACCAGCCAAGCCCCAGCTGAGGCAAGGCAGACAGTGGCACCTAGCCCAGCCAAGCTCTGTGCTAGTTGAGGCAGGTGGCAGCACCCAGCTGAGCTGTGATGCATGTGAGGCAAGACAGATGTCAGCATCTGGCTGAGCCCTGCATGATATGAGGCAAGGCAGATGGTGGTACCCAGCCCAGCTGAGTTCCATACAAGGCAAAACAAAGCGGTGGGCAGAATCCAGCTATCTCCATGCGAGTCAAGAGTAGTGCCCAGCTCAGCCCCACACGAGGTGAGGGAGCTGCCCAGCCAGCTCAGCCAAAGTGAGGGAGGTAGTGCCTGGTCTGTGTGAGACAAAGGAAGCAGTGCTTGGCCAACTTGAGTTGTGAATGAGAGATGGAAAGCAGAACCTGGCCAATTGGCCAGGGAGGCTGCCTCTTCCTCTGTCCTTCCATCTCCCTTGTGGGAGGGATGGTTAGATTTAGACAGGCTGCTGTAAAAAAAGGCTTTCTACCAACTCACGCTAGCCTGTAAGATGGCCCCTTACCTTGATACAGCTGACCTGGCCATGAGAACATAAGAGAAGCCAATGTTGGATCAGGCCAATGGCCCATCCAGTCCAACACTCTGTCACACAGTGGCCAAAAATATCAGGTGCCATCAGGTGGTCCAGCAGTGGGGCCAGGACACTAGAAGCCCTCCCACTGTTGCTCCTCCCAGGCACCAAGAATACAGAGCATCACTTGCCCCAGACTGAGAGTTCCTATCTATATCTTGTGGCTAGTAGCCACTGATGGATTTCTGCTCCATATGCTTATCTAATTCCCTCTTGAAGCTGTTCATGCTTGTAGCTGCCACCACCTCCTGTGGCAGTGAATTCCATGTGTTAATCACTCTTTGGGTGAAGAAGTACTTTCTTTTATCTGTTCTAACCCAACTGCTCAGCGATTTCATTGAGTGCCCACATGTTCTTGTATTGTGAGAAAGGGAGAAAAGTACTTCTTTCTCGACCTGCTCTATCCCATGCATAATCTTATAGACCTCAGTCATGTTATCCCTCAGCCATCATTTCTCCAAGCTACAGAGCCCCAAGCGTCTTAACCTTTCTTCATAGGGAAAGTGTTCCAACCCTTTTATCATTCTAGTTGCTTTTTTCTGCACTTTTTCCAATGCTATAATATCCTTTTGGAGTTGTGGTGACCAGAACTGTACACAGTACTCCAAATGAGGTCGCACCATTGATGATACTGGCTGATTTATTTATTTATTAAATTTCTACCCTGCCCTCCTGCCAAAATGCCAAAGCCCTTCCTAATAATCCCCAGCTTAGCGTTGGCCTTTTTTATTGCAGTCACACACTGTCTTTACATTTTCATTGAGTTATCTACTATGACTCCAAGATCTCTCTCTTGGTCAGTCTATGCCAGTTTGGACCCCATCAACATGTATTAATAGTTAGGATTTTTGGCTCCAATGTGCATCACTTTGCACTTGGCCACATTGAACCCCATTTGCCAAGTTGACGCCCACTCACCCATCCTTGACAGATCCCTTTGGAGTGCCTTACAATCCTCCCTGGTTCCCACCACCCTGAACAACTTTGTGTCATCTGCAAATGTAGTCACTTCACTGCTTACTCCCAATTCCAAATCATTAATAAACAAGTTAAAAATAATCAGACCAAGTACTGATACAGTACCGAGTACTGGCCATCTGGATCCACACCACACTGCAAGTAACATTGAGCTGAGACTACTGTAATGCACTGTACATTAGTCTCCCCTCAAAATCAACTTGGAATCTCCAGTTAGTTCAGAATGCCACAACTCAGCTATTAACTGGAGCAAGATGGAGCTTCCATTCTGCATACTCCCCTTACTCCCATTCTGTAGATGCGCCATTGGCTGCCTATCTGTTACCAGGCTCAGTTTCAGGTATTGGCTGTCACATACAAAATTGTTCATGGCCTTGGCCTGTCTTATTAGTGGGACCACCTCTCTTCCTATGTTCTACCATGACAACTTCACTCAAGTCAGTAGAGTCTTCCGCGGGTGCCAACCTGCAAATGGGCAATTTCAACAACTGCTCGTACACATGCTTTCAGTTTTTTCTGGTGGTTCCACACTTCTAAAATCCTAATGCATTGTTATTGAATGTCTCATTTTGTCAACTTTACTGACTCACTGGGTGTAATCTGCTTTGAGTCCATATTAGAAAGGTGGACTTTTTGTTATTGCTGTTGTTCAGTTGCACAGTCGAGTCCAATTCTTTGTGACCCCATGGACCACATAATGCCAGGACCTCCTGTCCTCTGTCATCCTCTGGACTTACTAAGAAAGGTGAACTATAAATGACTAAATAATAGTAATAATAATAATACTTGTAGAACACAATCTACCAGTCAAATATCTGACTATGACAATTCATAATAATAATAATGACTCGCTGTCACCACTGCTCTTTGTCATTGCCCTAATACCACTCACAGTCATTCTCAACAGCACAGGCCTAGAATACCAGCTTTCAAAGACAGGCCAAGAGATTTCACACTTATTGTGTATGGATGAATTGAAAATGTATGGCAAGTCATCATCAGACACTGATTCTTTACAAAATAGAGTTTGAACATTCAGCAAAGATATAGCAATGGAGTTTGGCCTTGACAAGTGTGCAGCATTAGCACTGAATAGAGGAAAGTTGGTTGAACAAGACGATATCAAGATGCCAAACAACAACATCAAAACACTGAGCTTTGGAGAAAACGACAAATATCTTGGAATTTTGGTAACTGACAATGTCAAACATACCCTTGTTAAGAAAAATACAACCAAGGAGTATTACCAAAGAGTTCAAAAATATTGCAAACAAAATTAAATGGAGGCAACATGGTAAAGGCAATGAACATATGAACAGTCCCAGTTCTAAGCTACACAGCTGGCATTATCAATTGGAAACAAACAACAGATTGCAAAATAGAAGCAATAGATCACAAAACTCGCAAGATAAGGACAATGTATCATTCACCACACCCTAGAAGTGATGCTGATCATACTTACTTACCAAGAAAATTAGGTGGGAGAGGTCTTCTGAAAGTTAAGTAAGCAGTTGAAGAAGAAAAACAAGCACTGAATGACTACACCAAGGAAAGCAAAGAGAAGCTTCTCATTGAAGTGTACAAGGCAGACGTATTTAAGATTACAGAAATCAAAGAAAACTCATTTTGCAACTGGAAGGAAAAACACTTGCATGGGCAATATTTGAAAAACAGAGAATAAAGTTGAAAACAAAAACATCTGAAAGTGGCTGAAAAATGGGCACTTGAAGAAAGAAATGGAAGGACTCATTTTAGCTGCACAAGAGCAGGCACACGAAATGAAAAGTATGAAAGCCAAGATTCAGAAGACCAGTGACGACAGCAAATGTCATCTTTGCAAGACTAAGGTTGAAACAGTTGACCACATGGTCAGTGCCTGCAGTAAAATTGCTCAAACTGACTATAAAGAACTTCTCAATAGAGTTGCAGCTGGAATCCTTGCAAGAAGTATGGCTTACCATCAGCCAGAAATTTGTGGGAGTACAAACCAGACAAGATCATGGAGAATGAAGAAGCAAAGATCCTTTGGGACTTCTGATTACAAACAGATAAACATCTGGAGCATAATACCTCTGATAACACAATTGTAGAAAAAATGAGAAAATAGGGTTTGGATTATTGACACTGCAATCCCAGGAGACAGCAGAATACAAAGACCTATGAACAGAGTTAGAGCGTTTCTGAGATAAGAAGGTGACCATTGTGCCAGTTGTCATTGGAGCCCTCGGAGCAGTGCCTAGAAGTATCAAGAAACACCTGGGCATTCTGGGCATTGAGCAAATTACACCAGCTCAGCTCCAGAAGACAATGTTTCTTGGAACGGCAAAAATCCTACAAAAATACCTCTGCAATTCTTGAGACCTTGGCTAGATCTCGAATTGCAGAACACCACCTACCAGGAAAATATCTGACTATGGCAATTCTTCTTCTTCTTCTTCTTCTTCTTCTTCTTCTTCTTCTTCTTCTTCTTCTTCTTCTTCATCATCATCATCATCATCATCATCATCAGTTCCTCTCCTCTCCCTCCTTTGGGGGTGGAGCCAGGGCGGGCTGGAGGAGGGGCCCACTCCATCCTTCCCTTTTCAAAGGGTTGTTCTGAGGACAAAACAGAGTAGAATGAGCACTCCCATTGTGGAGAAAAGTGGTCTATAAAATCTCTCCCTTATATATAAAGGCATAGTGGGCTCCAACATTCCAAAATGCACACCTTTAGTGTATGGACGCTTGAACTGTCAGTCAGAAGACGCTGGCTGGGTTGACTGGCTGCTTTGTGCAGTCCCGCCCAGCGTTTCAAGGTCTTTTGCATATGGAAGCTGATTGGACTTCACTCCATTCCACACCTCACCCCCCCCCCCCACAAGGCAGTTGGAACTGTCAGTTGCATATGGAACCTGCTGTATTCTGGTGGTGTGCAGGTCCCAGGTTCATGTTTCAAAAGCTGCCTGGGGGATTATGGACCATTCACACACTTTCAACCTTAACATACCTCATAGGGTAATTGTGCGGATCATACGGGGGAGAGGAGAATGATGTCAGCTGCTTTGGTTCCCACTGCAGGGAAAGACTGCCCTTTCCCCAGGCAGAGGCTGGGGGGGGGGGGAGTAAACCTGAAGACAGACAGGCTGGGGGGGGGGATGTAAACCTGAAGACAGACAGACAGATAAAGGTAGGCTGAGGATTGCCTGGAAAGGAAATAGGTTGCCAACTCCAAGGTTGGAAACTTCCAGGATATTTTAGTGATGAAGCCTGCTGAGGGTGGGGTCTGAGGAGGAGGAGGAGGAAGAGGAGGACCTCAGAAAGATACAATGCCATACTCCCCACCCTCCAAACAAGCTGTTGCCAGTCTGGTGCTAACTTAAAGTGCTGCAATTTATCGACAGAGCAGTGTTTTGAAAAATCTTTAGGAATTGTTTGGTGCATTTACGATGGGGCACCCACCCAGAGCCTCTGGCATTTTCTCACTCTGCTGGCATCAAAACCAATTTAAGACACAATAGAGATATGGAGGCTTTTCCATTCTCCTATGCATCAATTTGTCTTTGTTGGCAATGGCAACCCTAGGCCTGCAAGGACTCTCAGGGTGACTTCATGCCTTCAGACTGGCATGGCATCACTAGCCCTGGCTGCTTGCTCCTGTTCAGCAGCAGCATCGCTATGGAAGCTGCCTGGGTGATTTCGGAGCAGCCACAGACTTTCAGCCTAACCTACCTTACAGTGTTGCTGTACAGATCGCTAAACTGAAGAGAATGAAGTAAGCTGCTTTGCTCCCCCGCTAATGAGAAAGATAGAATTTTGCCTAGAAAGAGGCTGCTGAGAGGGGAGGAGATAAAGTTGCCAGCTTTAGGTATGGAAATTCCTGGAGATTTGAGGAGTGGAGCCCGGAGAGGGCGACCTCA
>NW_015173692.1:569229-582325 GCF_001447785.1 Gekko japonicus | reverse complement strand
GAGACAAGGGCAAATGGATGCCCTTTGCAAGCCCTTGCAGGTTCCTACTGTGTAATAGGGCCTGCCCTGGCGACCAGCACCATACAACTCAGCCATAGCTTTCTTAGATAGAGAGTGATGGGAGAGAAAGAAGGAAATAATGGGGGTGAGGGAAATTCACCCTACAAGTCTGTGCAAGTTCCCATGTTTGTGTGAAGGGGGGGGTAAAATTGTATCAGTGTTCCACAGGAATAATAAGAAACAAATCTGGTAGTTCAAATGTGCTGTTTGGATAGATATTTATGACTTTCAGATTTTTAAATTAAAGTTCTGGTAAAAGGTACTGTTTTGGAGTATGACTCAGCCTGGCTGTATATCTTAAGCGGGACTTGTTCGTAGGCAAGGAGCTGCCATACTAGTGTATATTAGGAGATGTGATTTCTGCAGTAGCTCCTATATTATGGAGTAAGCTTCCTGAAGGGCCCCATATTCATGTATTATTTGCTGGCATATATTTGGTGTTATTTAGAAGAGCCTTTCTAAATGAGTAGGTTTTTTTGGCAAAGATATGTGATCACCAACTCTGTTAAATTGGCTTTTAATGCATTTGTTACTTTTAATTATTTCATGTATTGGATATGTATTTTAAATAAAATTTTAACCTGCCTGTACAGGAGATGCAGGTAGATTCAAAATGCCTTAAGGAAATAATCAGTTAATTTTTAAAATAAAAGAATCTGGGATATTTCTTCTGTGTTTCAGGATACCTGTGCTGGCTGCCACTCTTTTTTGTTGCTCATTCTCAAAGTGCAAAGAAGTAGAAAGTAAAACACCTCCATTGTGCCATCCTCCTCTCTTCTGTGCTTCCTAGGTTCAGTTTCCAATTCTTAATTTGCCTCCTTTGGAAGCAGGAGCTTGGCTGTAAACATACTACAGTTCTATTCCTGTCCAGAAAGAACCAATGTACTGCAATGGAGCCCCAGAAATTCATGGAGCATCTTAAACAACACACCTGGAGACCACAAAAATGCTGGTGGGTTTGTATTTGCCATTATTTTCAGCCAGAATGTTTAACAAGGTTTGCTTCAATGGTTTGCCCATCCTTGATAATGGAATTGGTCACCATATCTGAACAGATAAGGAACATGTATAATCTCTCTCTCTCTCCTTGACTTGCAATAGAAAATCTACTAAATAAGCATGAATGCAATACAAAGCCAGACAAATGAGAGGAACCAAATTCCTTTCCTAAAATGAAGAACTGGTTCAGTAATGAAAGGAAAAGACATGTTATGCCCTCTGGGTACCCAACCTGAAGTACAGGCACAGTGGAAACCTCCCATTTTACGTCTTTGATAGACTGAATAATCTATATTTTTTTCCCAGCCTGCTGAATTTAAACCAGTAGTTTATAAGAATGCTGATTAAAAATGTATATTAGTCTTTATGTTTAGTATGCTGAGGAAAACACAAGACAATCTGCAGAAATTACCTTGCACTTAAGCAGTGAAAAATGATTAAATGATTAAACAATGATTAAAATGATCTGTACACGTTCTGCAGTGATATTCATTTTTTTAACTCATACAATGTAAGAAAAACAATCTTACAGCAAAATTATAGCATTCAGGTATATGAATGTGATGTAATACTCATTATAAAGAGATACTGGTAATAAAATTGGACGTGTGTGTTTAGTAAGAGAGACACAATTAGATTTTGTACTTTGAGGAGGATGGATACATTATTTATGCCTATATATCTTCCACAGTGTGAGACTGAGTGGGCTGCAGTTGTACCCAATCATCTTTTCTAAAATGCCATAAAAGTGCTTCCAAATTGCCTCAGATCAGGAAGAAATTGTATTGCAGCTTATATGAGAGGATTTTTTATCCTCTTGACATTTCCTTGCTAGCAAACACTTTCACACTTTTTTGCTCATTTCAAATATTCAGACAGTGTGATGGGGAGCTGATAAGTGCATCAGTTCTGACCAGAAATGAAAGTGGCTGTTTGAACTGGCTATCATGCTTTATCTACAGATTGCCACCAGGGAAATGTCCATAAAGGGACATAGTATATCATCCTTTATGAAGTATGTTGGCCTTCAGAACAGACTTCCATCTAAGAGTCCTATAATCTCCCCAATTCTTGGTTTGGGATTGGAGGAAGACTATCTACAGTGAAAAGGAACATAATTTTATTTCTGTTATAATATTCTCTTTTGTACCTTCCTATTAGAAACCAGAAGATGAACCAAACTGAATTTGCTGCAAGTTTGCACAAGAGGACATTTGTTCCCAGACATAAAAGTGGTCTTGTGCAACTACCATGCATTTGATTAAGAACTAGTCTGGAGAAATTCCCATTAGTTGATTATGACTATTATGTGGAAACCATCTTGTGTATCACAAGCAAAGCCTATGAAGTCCAAAATTAATACTTCGTCCACATCAGGACTGGGTTTTGATCTAAACATGCAGGAAATTTTATTGTTGTTTGATATGCAGAGTGATGGGAGACCTTTCAGTTCCAATTTGTTTCTTGGACATTAAGGGATATTTCTTAGTTTGTTTGGGGAGTTCTTTCGGTCCTTCCATATATTCTCTACGGGCTCTTTTTGTAGCAGGAACTCCTCTGCATATTAGGCGACACACCCCTAATGTAGCCAATCCTCCAAGAGCTTACAGAGCTCTTCTTACAGGGGCTACTGTAAGCTCTTGGAGGATTGGCTACATTAGGGGGGTGTCACCTAATATGCAAATGAGTTCCTGAAGAGGTCAGGAAGGTTTCCACATTTTGATCTTTTCGCAGAATGTGCAAAACAATTGTTCAGGAGGGCATTTTTATAAAGGGAATAAGGATGTAGTAAAAGAGAATTGTTCAGGATGATGTTTCAACAAAAGGTACAAGGGCTATAATTTATGGAACTCTTTATTGTATGTATTATCTTTTTACTGCATGGTTTTCTAATTTATGTAATCCAGTTGTTGCATTTCTTATGTGTCATGATTTGTATTGTATAATTGCATTATTTGCATTGTTTTTTAACTTTGTGACACAATCTTATGACACAGTTTATTATATGTCCTGTACCATTTCTATTGCATTGTTTGAAATGTTTTAATCTACCTGGAGTCTCAGAGAGAAAGGCGGGCTATAAATTGTTGGCAGAGTTTAAACATGCAGAGGAATGGAGCACTAACTGTTAAAGAAAATGACTCCGTTTATTAAAGAAGAAATTAACTCTGATAGAACAGAGGAGAGGGAGAGAGGCTTAACTAACTAACTGCAAAGAGAGGCAGGAACAAAGGGGGAGGGCTCAGTTGGAGCAGGGGGGTCTCCAAAGAGCCAATCAGGAGCAGGGCCAGCCCAAGGTGTTTCTGTGCCCTAGGCGAGGCCAGCTTGTGGCGCCTGCGCCCTCCCCAGGCGATGCCAACCTCCCAGTGGGGCCTGGAGACCTCCCAGAAACACACCCGGGTGGGCGCCGGGTGACACAAGCTAGCCTCACCCTTGCCTGGGTCAGGTCCAGCCCGCAATGAAACCTCACACAGCCAGTGCGGTGGGGGAGAAGCTGTCGTTCCAAGCGGTGGTGGGGAGGGCACGGTCAGATAACAGCCCAGCGCTGGGGCTGACAGGGTGTTTTCACGCACGGCTCAACACACCTTCCCCTGCAGGGGCCCATTCACACGAGGGACTAGAAACCGTCTCCAACACTGTGCGCAATAAGAGACCCCAAGGGAAGCCATCCAACACACTGGATCCAGGATGCAGCCCCAGGAGGAAGAGATGGGTGGTGGGCCAATCGAGGACCCCGAGGATCTTTCCCCTCCCTCTTGGAGGGACGCCACTCCTCTCCACACCTCCCCGCAGACAGGCACAAGCAGTGCCACATGAAGGGCGCCACCCAGACCCCGAGAGCATCCAGCCTCCCTGGGGAATCTGGCCCCCCCAAATCCACCCTCTCCTCGAACAACCCCGACACAGAGCCCTGGCCCTTACCTGCTGTGCCTCAGGAAGCCGAGGCGCCAGGTGCTGCTGTGCTGCCACTGCAGCCAGGCCTGAGCGCACTGGGCGCTGCCTGCCTGCCTGCCGCCAGGGCACCCCTGCCTTCCGTGCTGTAGCAAGCTGAGCCACTCGGGGGCGCAGGCAGCGGCCAAGCCTGGTGCCAGGGCTGGCGACGGTGGAGTTCTCTCCAGCTCCGTCCCTCCCTCAGCTTTGCATGCATGCATGCGAAAACACATGAATGCACCCGCCCAGCTCGGCTCCCTCCTAATCTATCCCAGACACGCTGAAACTCAGCCCCTCGCCGTGCCGTATTCCTCAGAGCAGAAGGGCAGCACCGCTTTCCCTCGCTTGTGGGAGCCAAAGAGGGGACAGGGGTCGCGCGGAGGGGGGGAGGCACAGTTTGGCCGGCGGCAGGGAGGGCACAGAGGGGGGCAGGTCCAATTTGGCGCCTTCAGGGCCGGCCCATGCTCTAGGCGAATCTCCTGATCAGGAGACAGGAAGGGCATAATTTGAAATTGTGGGAAATCCCTAATCTAGCTATACTAACTAGCAGTCCTTCAGCTGTCCCCTATAGGCTGTGCTTCTGATCTTCTTCAAGTGTGTGCACTATAGATCTTGTATACTCCAACATAGTTAGCAAGTAAATATGTAGCCAAATTTTCAGTCTGCAAAGATGTTATAATAAAAGTACTGCTGCAGCTCATGACATATGAGTTAGTAGCAAGATCAAACATTTACCCAGTTAGATGCAAAGCTAAAGTTAGTCATAATTACGTCTCATTGAAAACAATGGAATTTAGTCACAACCATCTTTGGCCAGATCAGGGTCCCAGACAGAAACCATCTTAGCCTCCCAATCACATAGACAATTGAGGTTTTCAGAAATTAATATACAAGTTCATTGGCTGTTTGTACAAGTTTTCCCATAAATCATTTTTCACTAAGCAGGCCATTAGAGAAAATTATAACACAGAAAAGTTGGAAATGTCTCTTGGCTATTCTCTGGGCTACTTCAGATATTACATGCCGTCCTCAAAAGAGCCAGTAAAGCATCTTTTAACATTTGTTAGCAACTTAATATGCAGATGAGAGTTGGTCATACGACCAGTTCTAATGAAATCACCTGGACATTTACTTGTCCCCCAATACCACATGGTTGGGACCATTTATATAAAGTGAGTTCTTTATTTGGGTTCTGGCTTCTGAGCTATTGGCACCTACTCCAACATCACTTGGTTGTCCACAGGGAGTAGAGCTGGTAATTATCTCAATAGCACATCCTTACCAATTTTTGTTAAAGTCGCAAATAAAAAACAAAGTAACTATGACCTGTGATTCCATCTTCTTGAGGCCAGAAATCATTGCCAGAAGCATGAATCTGACAAGGAAAATGGACAAGTAAAAATTATAGGCAGGGTAACAACGATTTATCATCTCAAAATGCCTTTGTCCTTCTAGACTGGGAAAAGAAAAAGGTTACTGTACCCCGCTGAGCATTGAGGAATTTATTTATGCTGGTGTAAATGTCCATCCTGAAGGGTAATGCTTGTTTTTTTCCAAGACAAAAGGGAAGACCTATTACAGCTGCTCTGTTATAATAAAAGTACTGCTGCAGCTCATGACATATGAGTTAGTAGCAAGATCAAACATTTACCCAGTTAGATGCAAAGCTAAAGTTAGTCATAATTACGTCTCATTGAAAACAATGGAATTTAGCCACAACCATCTTTGGCCAGATCAGGGTCCCAGACAGAAACCACCTTAGCCTCCCAATCACTTAGACAATTGACGTTTTCAGAAATTAATATACAAGTTCATTGGCTGTTTGTAGAAGTTTTCCCATAAATCATTTTTCACTAAGCAGGCCATTAGAGAAAATTATAACACAGAAAAGTTGGAAATGTCTCTTGGCTATTCTCTGGGCTACTTCAGATATTACATGCCGTCCTCAAAAGAGCCAGTAAAGCATCTTTTAACATTTGTTAGCAACTTAATATGCAGATGAGAGTTGGTCATACGACCAGTTCTAATGAAATCACCTGGACATTTACTTGTCCCCCAATACCACATGGTTGGGACCATTTATATAAAGTGAGTTCTTTATTTGGGTTCTGGCTTCTGAGCTATTGGCACCTACTCCAACATCACTTGGTTGTCCACAGGGAGTAGAGCTGGTAATTATCTCAATAGCACATCCTTACCAATTTTTGTTAAAGTCGCAAATAAAAAACAAAGTAACTATGACCTGTGATTCCATCTTCTTGAGGCCAGAAATCATTGCCAGAAGCATGAATCTGACAAGGAAAATGGACAAGTAAAAATTATAGGCAGGGTAACAATGATTTATCATCTCAAAACGCCTTTGTCCTTCTAGACTGGGAAAAGAAAAAGGTTACTGTACCCCGCTGAGCATTGAGGAATTTATTTATGCTGGTGTAAATGTCCATCCTGAAGGGTAATGCTTGTTTTTTTCCAAGACAAAAGGGAAGACCTATTACAGCTGCTCTGTCTGCTATCAGAAAGAGACTTTCAGACATAATGGAAATCAATTGGAACAATGTTCACAGCTCCTCTAAGCCACTTGCAAGTTAACAGTGTTTTGTCATAATGTCCCACAGACTTTAGAAGGCATTGAAGCAAGAATTCTTTATACAATGTTTCATTTCCCCCTTCTGTTATGAGGTTTGGAAAACTTCTAAATATATTTTATTATACGTGCGTATATAAAGATGAATATTTTCTTGATGTCATCTGCTCCTTGCTTTACAATCGTACCATATACATTATTTGTCATTTCTCTGATTGAGTACCCTGCTTAAGAAATACTATATTAGTCTGATGCCATCCATGTTGACTCAGATGCATCCCATGAAATGCAGTGTGATTTATTCCCAAGTCGCTGTGTCTAGGACTGCATGAGTGCAGTTTGATTCTATCCTTCTGTTCCTGCTTAGAATTCCTCTGGATTTAATCAGATTTACTTGAACGGGGCTATAGGGTTGCAGAGGGTTACTCTGAAGTAAGGCCCATGGAATTCAGTGGTATTTACTCCCAAGTAAGATTTGGTCACAGATCTTCTACATCTAATTATAGAACCACAGAGTTGGAAGGGGCCATACAGGCCATCCAGGCCAACCCCCTGCTCCGTGAAGGATCAGCCTAGAGCATCCCTGACAAGTATCTGTCCAGCTGCTGCTTAAAGACTGCCAGTGAGGGGGAGCTCACCACCTCCCTAGGCAGCTGATTCCACCGTTGCACAACTCTGACAGTAAAAAAAAAAACACATCATGTGTCATGGTCTGGAAACAAACAAAGCTTAAAATGGTACCAATTTGGTGTCATCCAGCAGGCTCATTTGGGACACAGATGTGCTGCTGTACATCCAGCAAGGCTTTGGCTCTCCACACACCATGACAAATGGCTTCCAATATTCCTTCAAGTTCAAAAAAACAGTTTGCAATGCAAAGAAAGTTGTTATGGTGGAGAGGGATGGAAACCATGCAGAGCTAGTTTTTCCGGGTCAAGCCCTGGCCATGTGAAATTGGACTCAAAGTGCAAGCAAGCTAACAACAACTCTCCATATTTCTCTGATCATCTGGTTTGATTAATGTTTATGGGTTACTGCGATGTGGCCTATAGCCATAGTTCAATTTCCTGTTACAGGCCATCGGACTCTGGCTCCCACTACCTGACTGCTGCTCAGCTTAGTTTGGCCTGGAGGCTTTGCTGGTTTCACAGTGCACTTGGCTTGGGAGGGCTTATTCTGCGGAACCAGTTTACGGCACATTGCAGAAGCCGGTCACTACTGCATTTGCCGCACATATGCCTGCTGTTGGCACTCTCTTTGCGTCTTCATTGATTTGTCCAAACAGTTGTGTTTTGATGGAGAGTTTGTGGGGATTATCTTCACCTTACGCGAGCCAGAAAATTAATTCAGGATTCAGTTTCACAGGGTTGCCATCCATGCCACCTGAAACGAGAATGGTATCCACTCGCCAAGTTGTGGCTAATTCCAACTGCTCTTGGAAACTCTGTCCAGGGTTGGTATTGTACTGCACAGAAGATACTGAGTCCATTTATCAGAATGGTTTAGGAGACAGAAGGAGCAGGAGAAGCCAGGGAGTCTCTGCCATGCCTGTCGTGAAGGGCCATAGCTCAGTGGCAAAGCACGGGCATATTCAGTGGCTCAGGCTCAGTCTTTGGCATCTCCAGTTAAAAGGCTCTCAGACAGCAGCTGCCAGTTGTAGATAATACTGGTTTAGACTATCAGGCTTGGTACAAGGCAGTTTCATATATTCAGTGAGGAATATCCACACAGCCTCAAAAGTAGTAGAAATTACAATAATTATGAGGGGCCTGTATTACAAACAATGATGTAGATCTCTCTGTAATTGTGAATGAACTTGTGTACAGATAGTAGATTCTGGGGTTTCTTGAAAAGCGGTTATCTCAGTTTTGCTTCATTTGAGACTGGAAGAATAGATTTTGGGGGCTAAGGCTTGGGATGGGTTTAAGCATTTTTATTGCTGATTATCTTTCCATATTATAATTTTTGCCAGCCTTATGTTAGAGTATATATGTCTCTAGAAGATAATGTCCCAGCTGTGAGACCTTGACAGATAACAGTTCCTGATTACACATGAGTGCAATGCTATTAGATCTTAAAAGGTAGTGCATTTTAGGGAAAGTATTCTTGTTTTGGAGCTGCGGTGGCTCAAGTGGTTAAGACGCTGAACTGTAGGCTGTGGAAGGTCAGTAGTTCAGCAGTTCGAGACCCGAGTTGCCGCATGATGGAGTGAGCTCCCGTCTCTAGTTCCAGCTCCTGCCAACCTAGCAGTTCGAAAGCAAGAAATTGCAAGTAGATAAATAGGTACCACTTTGGTGGGAAGGTAACAGCGTTCTGTGCGCCTTGGTGTTTCGTCATGCTGGCCACATGACCACGGAAACGTCTTCAGACAGCGCTGGCTCTTCGGCTTTGAAACGGAGATGAGCACCGCAACCCTACAGTTGGACTCGACTGGCTTTTGCGCAAGGGAACCTTTACCTTTATTCTTATTTTGCAAAGTCTGGCTTAGATTGGGAGACAGCATGCTAAATAGAAAAGTCGGGTATCAGTCATAGGACATGGTTCTAGATTAGAGAATGAAATTACAAAACAGGCAATTTTGCATTGTCTGGGATAAGGGGAAAGCACTATAGAAATAGTGGCTCTAACCAAGTGCCCAAGGCACTTTATCGACATTCCTAGAGTGGAACAGTGGTTCAGTAGTAGAGTATTTGCTTGGCATACAGAAGATCTCAGATTTAATCCCTGGCATTAAAGTCTACTGCCTGAGAGCCTGGAAAGCTATAGCCAATCAGAGTAGGCAATACTGACCATGATAGATCGATGTTCTGACACAGTACAAGCCTATTTCTCCTGTTTGTGTGTGTTCCTTGAGGACTCATCATTATAGTAATGTCAGGTAGGCCAGTGTTATGTGCTCAATACTTGAAGAGACTGCAGCAAAGAACTGGTCAAAGGTAACCCACATGTGCTATAGTTTTATGGAGATTTGAGCCAGGGACTTCCAGTTCATAGACCAAAATCCTAACCACAAGGTATAGATAGGAACTCTCAGTCTGGGGCAAGGGAAGCTCTCTATTCTTGGTGCTTGGGGGGGCAACAGTGGGAGGGCTTCTAGTGTCCTGGCCCCACTGGTGGACCTCCTGATGGCACCTGGTATTTTTGGCCACTGTGTGACACAGAGTGTTGGACTGGATGGGCCTTTGGCCTGATCCAACATTGGTGTCTCTTATGTTCACTAATCACAGCGTATACATTCCACATGTATACAGTCCACATGAAGTCCTCAGGACTGCCTATGGCTCATCCCATCACTAAAGCAGTCGCATGCTGGGGCTGTTGGCATGTGTGAACTATTTCTTCATCATAGTTTTAATGTTTGCAAGCTGCTTTGTTTTTGCCTTCCAGGATATGGTAAAATGTGGCACAAACATTTTTTTATTTGTTGAAAAATTATATACCTTGTTCTCCTGCTTCCAAAATACTCAAAGCGGCTTCCAAGAAGTGAAAGAGTCATGTCACTCATTAATAAGAATAAAAACAATGTTCAGCAGCAGAACAAAACCAGCCGCAGAACATCAGGGAAATACAATGAACCTAAAATGGTTCTAGCTCAACCTTGCTTGGAAAGAGAAATTTTTCTTTGGGCCTGAAGGTTGTAGTTAATTAGTACACCAAAATCACTACTGACTGTTTCATGCAACCCTTAGATTATGAATGTTAGTACTTAGAACTTCATCATGCAGACTGGGAAAAGCCATGATGTTAGTAGGGAAGTCCCAAGGCTTCCTTTTTTAATGACTTGGAATTGGAAAAGCACAGCTGCTTATATATGTAAATGTAACTATAAATCCACTTTCCAGTCAGGCTCACTCACAAGTGGCAGGTGTTCTTAATTTCACTCATAACAATGACCCTTATTGTATTGTATTGTAGTTATATATAGTTTATTGTTTTTATGTGCTGGGCAGCTGTCATGCTACTGCTAGATATATTACACCCATCTTATGATGTGTTTATTCTGGAGCTGTTTCAGCCAGCCTTTCTGTTCAGCCTCTCATAATTATTGGTGTAGACTTAGAACCAAATGAGAAGGGAGCACTCACTGGAGAAGACCCTGATGCTGGGAAAGATTGAAGGTCAAAGAAGAAGGGGATGGCAAAGGATGAGATGGTTAGATAGTGTTATCGAGGCAATGAACATGAAATTGAGCAACTTCCATAGGATGGCGGAGGACAGGAGGGCCTGGCGTGATGTGGTCCATGGGGTCGTGAAGAGTCGGACACGACTGTGCAACTGAACAACAACAAGACTTAGAACCAGTGGACTCTATGGCATTCTACCTCACTAAAGTCCCTCCTCTCTCCAAACCCCATCCTCCTCATGCTCCACCCCCCAAATCTCCAGATATTTCCTAACTTGGAGCTGGCAACCCTACCCACATGTGTTTCTCCCTGAAGAGATCACAGATGACAAGGATAGGAACTCACAGGCTGGGGCAAGGGATGCTTTGTATTCTTGGTGCTTGGGGGGGGCAACAGTGGGAGGGCTTCTAGTGTCCTGGCCCTGCTGCTGGACCACCTGATGGCACCTGGTATTTTTGGCCACTTTGTGACAGAGTGTTGGAATAGATGGGCCATTGGCCTGATCCAACATTGGCTTCTCTTATGTTCTCTTAAGAAGCCTCTTTGGAGAACTTCCCAAGTGCTGCTGAGCCAAGCCCATTCCCACATATACCATCTTTTTCTGGATGCTTTCCATAAGTTGCATCAGCCTAGTTTAACAAATTAAAGCATATCAACAGCATTTGTTCTATCAAGCTTGACAAGCAAACAAGTTTAAGTGAATGCACCATCTGTTTCAACTGCCTTCATGTCTTAATGTTGTCATTTCACTGTTCTCTCATACATTGTCCACATGCATGGGTGCACATTGTACATTAATAGCAGACAATGTGAGCAGATGCTAAAATTCCAATTGCACTGATAGAAATGCAGTGGATCTTATTCAATTGTTTTGAGTGTGTGATCTGAACCATTATTATAGGATTTTTCTGATATGTTTTAAGTCAAAACATGATTCATCTTTGCGTGTGAAAAAAGATAAAAATGGGAGATTTTCATTTGCAGAGATCATAGCGTGAAGCATTGATTTAAAAAACAAAACTCTACCATGAATGTAGTAATGGTATCTGTTACAAAATGCATGATGACAACTGATTGTCATAATGTGAACTTTGATTAATAGTAAAAAAAACCCTATTAAGTACTATGGTGAAGTAGTCAACATGTTGGACTATATCCTCAGGGACCCAGGTTCAAATTCACATTCAAAGTTCAGCTCAGACTAGTCACAGTTTCTTAGCCTAACTCAACTCAAAGGTTTGCTGTGAGAATTCAAGGAAACGGAGGACCATGTTTGTGTCCTGACCTTCTTGGAGGAAAACAAAAAAATCATAGTGTTTAAGTTAATAGGGAAATAAGGGTGTGATGAAAAAATATTGGAGTGGATCCTAGGGACTTTCTGTTGACTGCCGTCGGAGATGCAGCCAGGCATCTCATTAGGGCTGCTGGCCTCAGGTGGGGCCTGGAGATCTCCCAGAATTACAACTGATCTGCAGACTACAGAGATCAGGGAGTGGGCTCTGTGGCGATAGACCCTCCTGTCCCCAAATCCCACTCTCCTCAAGCTCCACCCCCAGATCTTCAGGAATTTCCCAATCTGGAGTTGGCAACCTACATCTCACTCAATGCTCCTTCCGACTGCACATCAGGGGAAGGGAAGGGAGAGGGGGGAAAGAATGGATCCCAGGTGCTTCTGCCTGTCAGAGGGGCTGGTGCACACTTCCGGTGATGTCAGGGGGTGTGGCATATGCTAATAAGTTATGCTAATGAGCTCCTGCAGCTCTTTTTCTACGAAATGACCCCTGAATACAACAATCATAAAATAAACATATTAAAGTTCAATTTTTTAAAAATCCAATTAGGACTGCCAATAAATAAAAACTTAATAAGTGAAATGCAGTCCTAGATAAAACTGTCTTCAGCTGCCTCCTGAAGATCAGCGTTGAGGGGGCCAGGCACACCTCCCTCGGGGAGGTTGTTCCATATTTGTGATATTTATTTTTCCAAGGCAGAATGAATTTTTATGTCCTATGAACCACGCTTACAAGAAGATTAGAATTCTTTTCTTATCAGATGCTCTTGGCAAGGGCTATGAACAGATATCATGAGTGGAAGAAAGGGTGTTTACATTTGACAAATATCACTCTAACAAGAATTATGTAAGGGAATGGAAGTGCAGTAATTAGTCTCCCATCTACATTTGGAGAACTATGGAAAGCTGTCCCCTTGCCTTATATGTTACTGTACTGGATGTTAGAACATCTGCCTTATTGCTTTTAGCAGACAGGACAAACTTCTATAAGTAGAGGCATAAAGTGAGGCTTTCCTGACATGCAGAAAAATCATATCATTAACACCTCTTGACACTACCATACCATTACATGGCTGATATTCCCTTTGCCCAGAAAACTCCCCTAAC